>NW_021703785.1:42846504-42857981 GCF_005190385.1 Monodon monoceros | reverse complement strand
AGGGGACACGGGTTCGTGCCCCGGTCCGGGAAGATCACACGTGCCGCGGAGCTGCTAGGCCCGTGAGCCATGGCCACTGAGCCTGCGCGTCCGGAGCCTGTGCTCCGCAAAAAAAAAAAAAAAAAAAGGTATGACACAAGGCACGCTTCATTGAAGCAATGCTATAAAAGTCACAGGGAGGGGATTAGTTTAGAAAGCAAAGTAAGTAAAATCTAACTGGAAAAAAAGGAAGAAATATAATAAAGGGCAACATGAGTTAAGAGGGAATGTCCAACTCGCTTACCAAGAACATCTTGCTCCATCTATGAGTCAGTGGGGCAGGGTGCTATTGTGGGGAGTTAGAACTGTTTTGCAATCGTAGACCAAGAGAAAAACCTCAGCAGAGATGTGGTAAAGTTTAAACAAAGTCACATGAAGACCCAGCTCAGGGCTGGTATACCACAGGTACTCAATAGGGATTATTAGTTCCTCTTCCTCTTCCAACTCCCAGGTTATGAGACCTCTGAAACCCAACAATCTTAACCTAAATGTCTCATAAACCTAAAGCAGTGCAAAATAAATAGCCATACTTAGGACAAAAAATAAAGAACATGAGAGAAAATCCCAAGGTTCTTTTTAAATTATTGGATTCAGTTCCTTTCTTTCTTTTTCCTTTCTGCCAATTTCAAATGCTTAGGAAGCACAAAGATTGGCATCTACCATTTAAAATGCCTGGAATGGAACATTCAACTATGTCAGAGAAAGAGCCCTGGTTCTTAGTCCAAACAGGTACTTCAATTAAAAAAAAAGTTTAAAAAAATCTTTTCTCTAAAAATCCACAACTCTTCAGTAATCTGAATTCTTTGTCCTTCCCTGCCAAGTTGTGATGCAAGCCAATGATGACAATCAACTAGCAGCCCGTGCCTCTATCTCCCCCTGCCTGCTAGAGAGTGGAGAGCAACTATATTTCTACCTGGAACTCAACAATGAATAATAGGTTTAATTTTGAATTCTGCAGAAATGACAAAATTGATTCAAAGTAACCTTTGGTGTCACATGAAACAGGCAAATATTCGCAGCCAGGCCACGAATAAAGAGACAAGGAGCAACCTATCCACCAGCCCTCTGTCTTGTCCAAGTTTTCTAAGCACCTTTCTCTTACCTTCCTTTCTGACCTTTCCTATAAAATATCTACTGAAATCCTGTCTTTCTGAAAGCAGCAATGAATAGCCTTTTCTAATGAAATACTAATAATGCCAAAAAGAACACTTAAGGCTCCTCAAATAATGCTTTCTAGGAATTATTCTTTAAAATCCGAACCAAAAATAGTCACCTTCTCAGCTCGCCACCTGTTGGCATTGTGAAATGCTGGCACTGCCCCGCGTTACAACCCTGGGCTTCCCTATCTTTCTGTTGATCATGGAAATATCATCTACTGTCCCAGAAAAGAGGAAGCAGCATTTGAGCTGAGAGAAAAGAAGTCACAGCCTCTGCCAGCCTCTAAGTCAAACCAAGGAGAGATTCAGGGCAGTGTGGATGCATGCACCAATCCAGAGAGGCACTGATAATATGGAATATTCAGAAAAGGATCATTATTTCCTCACCTTAACCTTTACAACTAGTATTAGATTGAGCAAATATGTTGATTTTTTTCAACCTTAAATCGTAAGACTAAAGTTAGATGACAAGAATTTTTTAAAGGTCCAATTATTTCATTTAGGGCTAACACTACAGCTAAATTAAAGACATGCTAACAAGTTTCCCTTTTGAGCCTCATTAATTAAGAAAGTAATCAGAGTAAAGAGGGAAAAAAAATAGAGAAGCTGGATCCCAGAATTACTTAAATAGCTTTTAGGTACCACCCTTTCTACCTACTAGAAAAGCAGAGGGAAAACTAATCAATTCCAGATTATGAAATCTGAAATTCTGAAGTTTTACATGTAAATACACATTTTAACTGCCATATATTTTCCCTGATTGCCTGAAGAGTGCACTAATCTTATTCAAAGAAAATTTTGATTCTCCATAATCAAAAGATAAAATTAAGATCTGCTTACTTCACAAGTTTTCCTATGGTAAGCTTGCTAAGAAAATGCCCCTGGTTTTCAAAGATCAAAATATATCATTTTTACTATTTTGGTCAAGACCAATCGTGTTCCAAAATATCTGATAAAGGCTTTGGATTTAACACAAATTCTAGAAATCTAATTTACAATTACCTTTTAGAGTTTCTAACTTACAATTATTTTAAGTTTTTAATTTATATTTTAGAAAGCATTTCAAAGGAAAGCAAATGATTTTTTTGCTATCTGCCAACATCCCTTGGTTGCTGTGATGATCAAGTTAAATCACGTATATAAAGCATCTAGCATGGTGCCTAGTACACAGTGGGCACTTTAAGAAATCAATTCTTCTGTCTATACCAAGCCTTCCCATCTCCATCCAGATGGAGAAAAGCCCGCGCACAGCAAAGAAGACCCAACGCAGCCAAAAATTAAAAAACTAATAATTTTAAAAAATAATTAAAACAAACAAAAAAAGATAATGACTGACCTAAGTGCCTTGTACTACAAACCTAAAATGTGTTACTTAAAAATGAACTGAACAGTATATGTGCATATCAGCCCTGAAACATAAGTGGTAGGCCCATGACACTGGATGAGAAAAAAATCAAATTTCAGACAAGAGTAATTCCTAAATATAATTGTTAAAAGGAGAAAAATCACACTGCACAGGTAAAAGCTATCTGTGATGGCTTTTGAAAATGAATTCCATTGCATTTAATGAAAAGATGTTATAATCTACTCATAGACTCTATTTCAAACTAATTTTCAAGATGCTCTATAAATTTGATATTTCTATCCCATGTGAGTCATACTAATTAATTATGTGATAGTCACCGTAACATTAAAGGGTGGGAAAATTCTGACTAGAGGAAGACTTATATTTTGTTTTCATTTTTCTATTTCTCATTGACTACAGGGAATTTTCACACCAAAATTTTCTCTGAAAATACCCTCCTTTACGAAAGTCTAATTTAGAATATCTTCAAAGAAGGTATTATAAAGAAATTTTTTTAAGTTTTGTATTAAATCATTTGTGTTTTAAAAATTGTTCAGTTGATACTCTATATAAAAAATTAACTTCAGATTATTCATTGGATTATTCATTTATCCATTAGTAACATAAAAAAATACCATTTATATGACACAAATAATACTTTCTAAAGGTAAGCATATAAAAAGTTACAATATTAAAATACTAAGAGTAACAAATAACCAAGATATTAAACTTACCTTTTGGTTGGCAACAAAACATATTCTCAAGTTTACAAAGCAAATCCACATTTTCATACTTATTTTCATTTGCTTTTACCCAGAAACAGTCTTCAGTCATTTCTTGAGGTCTGATCTGCAGCCAGAGAGAAGACAGATTCACACACAGTTGAGTGCTTCATCTGTCCCCCACACCCAATCACCATGTATACACCCAGTGCCCCAGAGCTGCCAGCAGATGTGTATGAAGTAATCTCTGTAAGATTTTTTTCCCAAAGTATGTTCAATGAAATACAAGTTCTGCAGGAAGTTAATGTGTTATTAGGGAGAAAAAAAAAATAAAAGGTTCCGCTCTCAAATAGTTGGGAATTTGAAGTTGAATGAAATGAAGTTTGTTTCTTCTCAATTATACTTCTCCTAGTCTTTAGCAATGCTCAATTTATGTGACCATGGAACCATCATTCTGCAGGATTCAGAATTCCTATGTCTCGACTAACTATCCACTTCTGACAAGTAGGAATACTTTTCCCAATAGCTATCAATATAAAAAAGGTCCTAAGAATACTATTTTTTTGGTACTTTTGAAAAACACTTCAAAATACAGAGTATAACCACAATAATGTTGAATTGGCAATTTAATTACAATCAAATCCCATTGTAACAACTAACATCAATTCCTACCCAATTTATAAACCAGAGAGCTTTAGTCAATAGCAAAGGGCTTTGACTCAACATTTTTATTTAAAATAATGCCTGTTTATTTAATGTCATTTTGAATAGGGATCCCATTGGAAACTAAATACAATTATATTTAAGTTTTAATCTAGGTAACAGTATTATTTCTCTATTTATTTCTGTTTTACCTTTAACCAATTCAATCTTCTCATGCTGGTCTCCGGTTTAAATTCTTTCTTTGGTTTTAACCCAAAAGGCAGGGTTGGTGGTGGGGGAGAGGTTCGTCCACAGAGAAATCCCAGGGGAGGTGGTGGAGGCACAGGACCACCACCAAATGGCATGGGCATTCCTGGAAGGGGAGGGGGTGCAGGTGGGGGGGGAGGGGGTGCAGGTGGGGGGGGAGGGGGCAAGCCTCCACAAGAGGGCAGTGGCTGCGGTGGAGGAAGTGCTGCGTGGCCAGTTCCATTTTCTTTTGAAGAAGGCAAATAGGTACCCGGTGGCAAGGCACCGAACTATAGGGGAAAGAAAAAGAAGAAATATGACAAAGAACTCTCTATAAAACACATTAAAGTACACTTTTCTCAAAAATAAGGTATTGTTTTAAACCAAAAACAACTGAATTTCAGTAACGTCATGTGGTTTAACCTAAAAACAAAATTTCAAAGATTTTTTTCCCCAATGTAAGAATATTATAGCTTTTGTTTTCATAAAAATGTAATTGTCAGAAATATTACTCCCGTTTTGCAACATGGGCCTAAAAGATCTGAAAGTCAGCAGTCTCTACAGGACAGCTGAAGAAGCCATGGGTGTAGATATGTTCACCCAGGGTATGCAGCATGAGGAAAGGTTTATATACAGAATTCTACAGGACACCAGCATTTAAGTGGTAGGAAAAAAAAAATAAGATCCAGAAAAAGAGAGGTAAATAATATTGCCACATCGTGCCTTTGCCCTTGAGAAAAAAAATCTAAGATTCTTAGTAGGACCTTCAGAGCATGTCACGATCTGGTCCCTGTGACCACCAGGCACTTCTGTCCTTATGTTTCCATGGCATACTAACAATAGATACATTTTTACTATCATAAAGGTGATCTGGGTTGATAAATAATTTTTTGTGATACGGTTATTTCCTGAAATTAACTTCAACTCTGAGCCATATAGCTATAGGAGTATTAATAAATCATTTAAAAGTTTTATGGCACAATTATGGAAAATAGATCATGTATAAAGGCTTGAAATCGATATCCAAGGTCAGCACAAAGAAAAAGTATTTAAGAGAAGTTGAGACCACAGTCAAAAAACATGCCTTATCAAAAACATTAAGTATAAAGAAGAATCACTTTAGTGTTATGCTGGGTCGCTGTGATCATGAATAGCACAGCCCTGTCAATGTTAAGGATGTATGTACATTATACTCACACTCAGTATACATTTATGGTTAACAATTAATGTCTTAAAACAAAGGTATGGTTGAATTTCTGCTCTAGATTTTGATGGGTGTGACAGACTTATCACTGATGGGGCCAAACACTGTGACCACCTTGTCCCCCATTCTATCCCCAGGACCTAACAGTACTTGGCTGTTAAGTGCCTGAAGGAATGAAGTCACAGATAATAAAACATATTTTATTCATAACCTTTATAATCAGCATAGCTTTGATCAAAGAGAAGTATATTAAGACAAATGCATAGATTTCATGAGAAATACAAACTTATCCAAAGGAAGTATTTGTCAGTTGTTATTCAAAAATGAATATTGTGGCCAGTGTCAAGTCTCTAATTACAGGCTTTCCTCTAATAGACATAAACAAAGGTCATCACTGTACACAATTTAAAACAACACAGGAGATTCCTTGATTTAATCTGCTTCAAAATGTAAATATATTCCCATTTTATATAAAAGCACATGCAGCAATAACATATCCAAAGATGGTGAATATGTTTTCTATAAATTGAAATTTTCTAGAGTAGATTTACGAGTAATGCTTCAACTGGGAAAAATTAAAAAAAAAGGAAAGTCTAAATTTATACTAGCCCAGACCAGGAAAAACTTTTCATGAATATTTCAGCCATTGTCTATAACTCAATCTGAAATTAAAAAACACAATTTTTTTTTAATATGAGAGACAAGGAGCCACATAAGAAAGATGAAAACTTTCAATAAATTGTGGTACCTTCTTTTGCAGCACTAAAGAAAGATGATCAGTGAGAATTTTCTTGTAGATAGATTCTATTTTTTTTTTTCCAAAACTGAACACTAACATATAGCTCTTAGGGTATCTTCAGACAGACTCTGCAACAAAACTATACACTAAAGTATAAAAGAAAACAAACTCTCAAAATAACATAAGAAATAGTATACCTAAGACTATTTCAACATAACCATAAATTAGGATGAAAGGAAAACAGCAAAACTATACTTATTGCTCATCATCTTATGTGTAAATCTACATGAAAAACTTTAGCTGTGAAAATTCTACTTCCTTACTTTCATCCATTTAAAACCTGCAGATGATGTATTTCTTGCTACCTAAATGCTTTATGTGTAGAGAGCGTATGTGAGTGTATGTATTATCTGCTCCATAATCCAGATTTGCTCTCTTTTTTGTCATGTTTTAAATCTGTTTACTTTCGGAAATTGAAAAATTATCAGAAAATGTTCTCATTCAACTAGAGGTTCTCCTTCACTGCAAGGTACCCATAGGCTGAAGGTTTTCAAAAAATAAATACCTTGAGCAATAATTTTCTGTAGTGGGATAAAGATCAGTGATGAATGACAAATCTAAGAATAAAAGACTTTCTTACCCTTAACGCTTAATTACCTAGCAAACACGTGACATCAGGTACAAAACCCAAACGAAACATAAGGAAGTAGATTAGTAAAAGTTTAGACGTTCTTAAAAATGCAAGCAGAAAAAAAGGGGCAAAATCATTTTAAAAATAAACACAGCAGAATAGAAATACATATAAACAATAATATGAAAACAAACAAGGGAAATTAAAGTTTCAACCTTTTGATGCTATGAAGATATGATACGACCTTTGATCCCCTGGTGAGCTGTCAATACCCAAATTCACTCCAGGTAGATGGTATTTTACCTGTGATTTAAAAGCTTGTAACTCTGCTTGAAGCTCATTAATCTGTGCCTCTTTTTTCTGCAATTGAGCCTGAGTTTCTTGGTGGTCGGTAAACTCTTTTTCAAACTGAAAAGGAAAAAAGAAAAAGAAACAAAAACACACAAGAAAGAGAGAAAGATGAAAATACAAAGCACTATTCTTCATCTAGAAATTTGATTCTAATGATCTGTTGGTAGAACATAAACTTTTATGAAAGGAGTGGTAGATTTTTGCTAAGTCACCCACAGCTTTTCTCTAGGTCCCTCTAGGTCCCACCAAAATCATTCATTTGTAAAGGAGCAGACAAAGCCAGAAATGAAATCTGTGACCATCTCCTCTCAGCAGAACAAACTGGGCCCACAGTTATCCAGAACCCTGGCATTTTTCTTAAAAGTCCCTAAATATCATTGCAACTTTGTGTAAAATAATAGAGAGCTAGGCATTGTACTGAATTCCCTGACCCCCACCTGCGAAAACTTATACTTGAAACTTGTCTGAAGTTTATCAACATGATTTAAAAGAATTCCACTTTAATATTTATTTATTAATAAATAACTCCACTTTGTAAATGCATCAATTACTTTCTTTTTTCTTACTACAACATCATGAGGTTTAAGGACCTGATGCAGGCTCTAACCTTCAACAACAGTTTAAGAGGATAAAGTCCATTTTATTTATCATTAATCTTTGGGAAATTAATGATAAATTAGTCTTTCAAAGTCCTTAGTGCAACACTTTGTGGGAGGAAGGCAAATAATAAAATTTGGTGAATCGAATGAGTTTTCTAATTGATACAGCCACTCATCACAAGTCACCATCCTGTATTCAAACACCTTCACCTCGCCATCATCATGACTAAAAACCTCTACTAGCAGAGGTGAATTCAAATAGAGTACTGTCTCATAATCAAGAACAAGTATTTGACTGCCTTTTAAAAATAAAAAAAAATAATAATCATTTAAGAAAATACAAATATTTCACAAATGTAGCCTTGAGAGAGTTAGGGTTGGGCTCAGGGTTAGGATTAGGGACTCCATACACTGATGGCTTCCAAGTCCCTATCACCAGCTCAGCTTCACATCTGCACTCCAAACTGTAAACCAGTCTATAAATATATTTCCAACTTAATGAACATTTTTCAAGACTAAGAAAGCATTCCAGTATTTTCAAAGCCAATATTATCATCTTCTCTACAAACTTCGATTTTTGAATACTGCTGTTCCATCTAAAAGATAGCGCATATATCATGACTCCTTTGCTCTTAAACCTTTAGTGGCTTCATTATAAAAGCCACACTCATTAACCTAATATCTAAGTATCCCCTGATATCTGGTCCCATACCATCATTTTCCTTTATTCAATAAATATCTAATAGCATGACTATTATGTGTTTCTCAGAGTAGCAGGGACTAGGGGTACATAGTTTTAAGAGAGTATGATCACTGTGTTTAGTAAGCATAGTGTCTGGTGGCAAAGTCAAAGCAAACTAACCACCCAAAATCTATGAAAATTACCAGCAATAAAGAGAGAAAGACTGGAGGCATGTGCATCATTCCTGGAGGAATGATGCTTGATCTCAGGTTTAAAGAACTTGAGTCATTAGCTGAGAAGTGTAGCTTGCATTTCAAATAGAGTGACTAGCACAGGGTGTACATGAATGGCAAGCCATCCCCTGTAAGGGGCACAAAAGGAGGTATGAGAACAAACTGCACAGGATGAAGCTGGAGGTAGACAGGAGTGAAACTGTTGAAAAGAATTTCACGATAAACCAAGAAGCTTTTTTCTTTTTTGTAAAACCTAAAAACTGTAGAGAGCTATTAGAGAATTTATCATAAGAAAACAACATAATCAAATTTGCACTTTGGAAAACCCAACCAGCAGCAGTGTGGACAATGGACTGAAAGATAAATACTAGAGGCATAGAAATGAGTGTAGAGTTACTGAAGTTATCCAAGCAAGAACTGAAGCCCTTCCTAAATGAAGGTAGAAAATAGGGTAACGGAAAGAAAAGAAAAAAATATATATATTATATATATATATATATAAACACAATCCAAAATATTAGTGTCTGACTGAACAAAGGAAATGAGTGAGGGGAATATATCTAAGATCACGACATTGTTCTGTTGCTTTGCAAGCCGGCAACAAAGTACTATAATTTGAGGGAATGACATACTTATGGGCAAGAACGATGAATTTGGTTTTGAAGGTATTAAGCTTCAGATACTTATGGGAAATTCAAAATAAATTTATATATGCCTCCACGACTTCCTTGGTGATGGAGTGGTTAAGAATCCGCCTGCGAATGTAGGGGCATGGGTTCAAGCCCTGGTCCAGGAAGATCCCACATGCCACAGAGCAACTAAGCCCGTGTGCCACAACTACTGAGCCTGCACAATAGAGCTTGCATGCCACAACTACTGAGCCCACGTGCCACAACTACTGAAGTCCACGTGCCTAGAGCCTGTGCTCCGCGACAAGAGAAGCCACCGCAATGAGAAGGCTGTGCACTGCAACGAAGAGCAGCCCCCACTCTCCGCAACCAGAGAAAGCCCGCGCACAGCAACAAAGACCCAATGCAGCCAAAAAGAAAAAGAAAAAAATAAATTTATTAAAAAGAAAAAATTTATATATGCCTCCTCCTCGGCCATCTCACCTTGTTGCCTCACACTAATACATCAGGGCTCACATTAGCTCTTACTTCCTTGGGTAAGTCTCCCCTGGCCACACAAGATCTATAGGCTTACAAACCACACAAGGTTTTCCTACCACAACAATTATCACACTGTAATACAAAATTATCAAAATGTAGTATCACACACCTCAGTAATACCCACCAACCTGGAAGCTCACTAATAGTGAGAACCTTTTCTATTTTATTCATCACCTTTCCAAAGCTTTATACTTATAATTAAACTCAATAAATATTTGTTGAGTGAAGTCATGAGACTGTTTCTGTCACACTTTCCTTTATATGTTGTATAACCACGTCAATATCATATATACCTTTAGGTCCTCAATCTCCCAGCCTCAAAAATCTTTGAGAGGTCATTTTCTCTACTCTCCTTTATACGACTGCTCAGCCAATGTTTACTGCTACTTAGCAAGAAATAAAAAACTAAATTCTTAGGAGATTAAGAATGAAGAAGTCTTTTTCACAATATAAATATGTACACTATCCTATCTTATAGGCCTTACAATAAGATGCAAAAGGAAAAAGAATTATTTATAGGAATAAAAAAAAAACTATAAAAACAACCAGTCATAATTAGTACACTCAAAGAAAACTTATTAAAATTAACTTGACCATACTGACAGTATCTGTATTACTTACCAAAGAGATAAATTTCTACATCTTCCCCTATAAAACGATCAGACGAAATATAAAGTGTGCTTTAGCATTTTTATATCTATAGTCAAATCACAGTAGCCTTGGGGAAAAAATGAATCTCCATTAAAGACGTATTTTATAAAAACTGATATGATAGCCTTCTTCTCCAAAAGAGTTAGCAGAGCAGTATTATGCTTACAAAATTACATGCAAAAATGTCAAGAAACACAGTTAAGGTTGAAGCTCTGCTTAATTTCATTCCCTAGGGTAAATGTATTAGTGCATCTGTACAAGAAGGTGGATAACTCAATATACTCTATGTACTTTCTGACATTTCTGGTCTTCATTTTTCAAATTTATGCACTAAAATAAAGAATGTGTCTAGCAACCATGATAGCTTCCTGCCTAAAGCAAAGTATCTACATGTGTCCTTATAAAGCTATCAGAAAAAAATTCTTGCTGACACATACAAAATGGTGTGGCAACAGAAATCTTCTATGGAGCAAAAAATATTTTCTGAATATACCTAACACATATAACTGCTGACTAAAAGGAGACAACTAACCTTGAACAAGTTCTTTCTTCTTTTTACATGAAAAGCATACAATTTTAAAACAATGTCTTAAGAAACATATCAAGTTTAACACCAGTCATATATGAATACTGTATACATAAAAATGATTATAAAAGCAAACGTAGGGGAGACCTTCAAGATGGCAGAGGAGTAAGACTTGGAGATCACTTTCCTCCCCACAAATACATCAGAAATACATCTACATGTGGAACAACTTCTAGAAGACACCTACTGAACGCTGTCAGAAGACCTCAGACATCCCAAAGGCAAGAAACTCCCCAGGTACCTGGGTAGGGCAAAAGAAAAGACAGAGACAAAAGAATAGGGACAGTACCTGCACCTCTGGGAGGGAGGTGTGAAGGAGGAAAAGTTCTCACACACTGCGAAGCCCCTTCACTGGTGGAGACGGGGAGTGGTGGGGGGAAAGCTTCGGAGCCACGGAGGAGAGCGCAGCAACAGGGATGCAGAGGGCAAAGTGGAGAGACTCCCGCACAGAGGATCGGTACCGACCAGCCCGAAAGGCTTG
>NW_021703785.1:42762127-42846494 GCF_005190385.1 Monodon monoceros | reverse complement strand
ATCGGTACCGACCAGCACTCACCAGCCCGAAAGGCTTGTCTGCTCATCCACCGGGGCAGTTGGGGGCTGGGAGCTGAGGCTCGGGCTTCGGAGGTCAGATCCCAGAGAGAGGACGCGTTGGCTGCGTGAACACAGCCTCAAGGGGGCTAGGGGGCCACAGTGAGCCAGGAGGGAGTCCAGGAAAAAGTCTGGACCTGCCTAAGAGGCAAGACATTGTTTCTGGGTGCATGAGGAGAGGGGATTCAGAGCACCACCTAAACGAGCTCCAGAGATAGGCACAAGCCACGGCTGTCAGCACGAACACCAGAGACAAGCATGAAACTCTAAGGCTGCTGCTGCAGCCATCAAGAAGCCTGTGTGCACGCACAGGTCACTATCCACACCTCCCCTCCCGGGAGTCTGTGCAGCCCACCACTGCCAGGGTCCCATGATGCAGGGACAACTTCCCCAGGAGAACACACGGCTCGCCTCAAGCTGTTGCAACATCCCCAGCCCTCTGCAGCTGCAGGCTCTGCCCGCATTCCGTACCCCTCCCTCCTCCCGGCCTGAGTGAGCGAGAGCCCACGAATCAGCTGCTACTTTAACCTTTCCTGTCTAAGCGAAGAACTGACGCCAGAGGGTGACCTACACGCAGAGGCAGAGCTAATCCAAAACTGAGCCCCAGGAGCTGTGCAAACAATGAACAGAAAGGGAAATTTCTCCCAGCAGCCTCAGGAGCAGCAGATTATATCTTCACAATCAACTTGATGTAGGCTGCATCTGTGGAATACCTGAATGGACAACGAATCATCCCAAAACTGAGGCAGTGAACTTTGGGAGCAAATGTAGGCTTGGGGTTTGCTTTCTGCATCTAATTTGTTCCTGGTTTTACGTTTATCTTAGTTTAGTATTTAGAGTTTATTATCATTGGTAGATTTGTTTATTGATTTGGTTGCACTCTTCCTCCTTTTTTTTCTTTTTTTATATATAGATATATTTTTTTTCGTTTTTCTCTTTTTTTTAGCGTGTATGTGTATGCTTCTTTGTGTGATTTTGTCTGTATAGCTTTGCTTTTACCATTTCTACTAGAGTTCTGTCTGTCCATTTTTTTTTTTTTAAGTATAGCTTTTAGCGCTTGTTATCATTGGTGGATTTGTTTTTTGGTTTGGTTACTCTCTTCTTTCTTTCTTCTTTCTATTACTTTTTAACTTTTTTTATTTTTAATAATTTTTTTTAAATTATTTGATTTGATTTGATTTTTCTCTATATTTCTCCCTTTGCTTCTGAGCCGTGTGGATGACAGGGTCTTGGTGCTCCATCCAGGTGTCAGGCCTGCGCCTCTAAGATGGGAAAGCTGAGTTCAGGACATCGGTCCACCAGAGAACTCCCATCTCCATGTAATATCAAACAGCAAAAGCTCTCCCGGAGATCTCCATCTGAACGTTAAAACCCAGGTCCAGTCAACAACCAGCAAGCTATAGTACTGGACACCCTATGCCAAACAACTAGCAAGACAGGAACACAACCCCACTCATTAGCAGAGAAGCTGCCTAAAATCATAATAAGGTCACAGACACCCCAAAACACACCACCAGAGGCAGTCCTGCAAGACAGAAAGACAAGATCCAGCCTCATCCACCAGAAAACAGGCAGTAGTCCCCTCCACCAGGAAGCCTACACAACCCACTGAAACAACCTTAGCCACCGGGGGCAGGAACCAAAAACAACGGGAACTACGAACCTGCAGCCTGCGAAAAGGAGACCCCAAACACAGTAAATTAAGCAAAATGAGAAGACAGAGAAACACACAGCAGATGAAGGAGCAAGGTAAAAATCCATCAGACCATACAAATGAAGAGGAAATAGGCAATCTACCTGAAAAAGAATTCAGAGTAATGACAGTAAATATAATCCAAAATCTTGGAAATAGAATGGAGAAAATACAAGAAATGATTAAAAAGGACCAAGAAGAACTAAAGAGCAAACAAACAATGATGAACAACTCAATAAATGAAATTAAAAATTCTCTAGAAGGAAGCAATAGCAGAATAACTGAGGCAGAAGAACACAGAAGTGACCTGGAATACGAAATAGTGGAAATAACTACTGAAGAACAGAAAGAAGAAAAAAGAATGAAGAGAACTGAGGACAACCTCAGAGACCTCTGGGACAACATTAAATGGACCAGTGTTCGAATTATACGGGTCCAAGAAGAAGAAAAGAAAAAGAAAGGGTCTGAGAAAATATTTGAAGAGATTATAGTTGAAAATTTCACTAATAGGGGAAAGGAAATAGTCCAGGAAGCACAGAGAGTCCCATACAGGATAAATCCAAGGAGAAACATGCCAAGACACATACTAAACTATCAACTATTAAATACAAAGAACAAATATTAAAAGCAGCAAGGGAAAAACAACAAATAACACACAAGGGAATGCCCATAAGGTTAATAGCTGATCTCTCAGCAGAAACTCTGCAAGCCAGAAGGGAGTGGCAGGACACATTTAAAGTGATGAAAGGGAAAAACCTAAAACCAAGATTACTCTACCCAGCAAAGATCTGAATCAGATTCGATGCAGAAATTAAAACCTTTATAGATAAGCAAAGGCTAAGAGAATTCAGCACCACCAAACCAGCTTCACAACAAATGCTAAAGGAACTTCTCTAGGCAGGAAACACAAGAGAAGGAAAAGACCTACAATAACAAACCCAATTCAATTAATAAAATGGTAATAGGAACATACATATCGATAATTACCTTAAATGTAAATGGATTAAACGCTCCAACCAAAACACAGACTGGCTGAATGGATACAAAACAAGACCCATATAGATGCTGTCTAAAAGAGATCCACTTCAGACCTAGGGACACATAAAGACTGAAAGTGAGGGGATGGAAAAGATACTCCATGCAAATGGAAATCAAAAGAAAGCTGGAGTACCAATTTTCATATCAGACAAACGGACTTTAAAATAAAGACTATTATAAAAGACAAAGAAGGACATTACATAATGATCAAGGGATCAATCCGAGAAGAAGATATAACAATTGTAAATATTTATGCACCCAACATGAGAGCACCTCAATACATAAGGAAAATGCTAACAGCCATAAAAGGAGAAATGGACAGTAACACACTCATAGTAGGGAAGTTGAAAATTTCCCCACTTTCACCAATGGACAGATCATCCAAAATGAAACTAAATAATGAAACACAAGCTTTATATGATACATTAAACAAGATGGACTTAATTGATATTTATAGGACATTCCATCCAAAAACAACACAATGCACATTCTTCTCAAGTGCTCATGGAACATTTTCCAGGATAGATCATACCCTGGGTCACAAATCAAGCCTTGGTAAATTTAAGAAAATTGAAATCGCATCAAATATCTTTTCCGATCACAACGCTATGAGACTACGTATCAATTACAGGAAAAAATCTGTAAAAAATACAAGCACATGGAGGCTAAACAATACACTCCTTAATAATAAACAAGAGATCACTGAAGAAATCAGAAAGGAAGTCAAAAATACCTAGAAACAAAGGAAAATGAAAACACGCCAACCCAATACCTGTGGGATGCAGCAAAAGCAGTTCTGAGAGGAAAGTTTATAGCAATACAATTCTACCTCAAGAAACAAGAAATATCTCAAATAAACAACCTAAACTTACCCCTAAAGCAATTAGAGAAAGAAGAACAAAAAACCCTCAAAGTTAGCAGAAGGAAAGAAATCATAAGGATCAGATCAGAAATAAATGAAAAAGAAATGAAAGAAACAATAGAAAAGATCAATAAAACTAAAAGCTGGTTCCTTAAGAAGATAAACAAAATTGATAAACCATTAGCCAGACTCATCAAGAAAAAAAGGGATAAGACATAAATCAATAGAATTAGAAAGAAAAAAGGAGAAGTAACAACTCACAGTGCAGAAATACAAAGGATCATGAGAAATTACTACAAGCAGCTATATGCCGATAAAATGGACAACCTGGAAGAAATGGACAAATTCTTAGAAAAGTACAACCTTCCGAGACTGAACCAGGAAGAAATAGAAAATATAAACACACCAGTCACAAGCACTGAAATTGAGACTGTGATAAAAAAATCCTCCAACAAACAAAAGCCCACGCTTCACAGGTGAATTCTATCAAGGATTTAGAGAGCTAACACCTATCCTTCTAAAACTCCTCCAAAATATAGCAGAGGGAGGAACACTCCCAAACTCATTCTACTAGGCCACCATCACCCTGACACCAAAACCAGACAAAGATGTCAACAAAGAAAGAAAACTACAGGCCAGTATCACTGATGAACATAGATGTAAAAATCCTCAACAAAATACTAGCAAACAGAATTCAACAGGATGTTAAAAGGATCATACACCATGATCAAGTGGCGTTTATCCCTGGAATGCAAGAATTCTTCAATATACGCAAATCAATCAATGTGATAAACCATATTAAAAAACTGAAGGAGGAAAACCATATGATCATCGCAACAGATACAGATAAAGCTTTTGACAAAATTCAACACCGATTTATGATAAAAACTCTCCGGAAAGTAGGCACAGAGGGAACCTACCTCAACATAATAAACACCATATATGACAAACCCACCACAAGTAGCATACTCAATTGTGAAAAACTGAAAGCATTTCCACTAAGATCAGGAACAAGACAAGGATGTTCACTCTCGCCACTCTTATTTAACATAGTTTTGGAAGTCCTAGCCACAGCAAGCAGAGAAGAAAAAGAAATAAAAGGAATACGAATTGGAAAAGAAGAAGTAAAACTGTCACTGTTTCAGATGACATGATACTATACATAGAGAATCCTAAAGATGCCACCAGAAAACTATTAGAACTAATCAATGAATTTGGTAAGGTTGCAGGATACAAAATTAATGCACAAAATCTCTGGCATTCCTATACACCTGCAACGAAAAATCAGTTAGTGAAATTAAGGAAACAATCCCATTTACCACTGCAACAAAAAGAATAAAATACCTAGGAATAAACCTACCTAAGGAGACAAAAGACCTCTATGCAGAAAACTATAAGACACTGATGAAAGAAATTAAAGATGATACAAACAGATGGAGAGATATACCATGTTCTTGGATTGCAAGAAGCAACACTGTCAAAATGATGATACTACCAACAAAAAATTTCACAATTTATATGGAAACACAGAAGTCCCCAAATAGCCAAAGCAATCTTGAGAAAGAAAAACGGAGCTGGAGGAATCAGGCTTCCTGAGTTCAGACTATACTCAAAGCTACAGCAATCAAGACAGTATGGTATTGGCAGAAAAACAGAAATATAGATCAATGGAACAGGATAGAAAGCCCAGACATAAACTCCCGTCCATATGGTCACCTTATTTTTGATAAAGGAGGCAAGAATATACAATGGAGAAAAGACAGCCTCTTCAATAAGTGGTGCTGGGAAAACTGGACAGCTACATGTAAAAGAATGAAATTAGAACACTCCCTAACACCATACACAAAAATAAACTCAAAATTGATTCAAGGCCTAAATGTAAGGCCAAACACTATAAAACTCTTAGAGGAAAACATAGGCAGAACACTCTATGACAGAAATCACAGCAAGATCCTTTTTGATGCACCTCCTACAGAAATGGAAATACAAACAAAAATAAACAAATGGGACCTAATGCAACTTAAAAGCTTTTGCACAGCAAAGGAAACCATAAACAAGACCAAAAGACAACCCTCAGAATGGGAGAAAATATTTGCAAATGAAGCAACTGGCAAAGGATAAATCTCCAAAATATACAAGCAGCTCATGGAGCTCAATATCAAAAAAATGAACAACCCAATCCAAAAATGGTCAGGAGACCTAAATAGACATTTCTCCAAAAAAGATATATAGATTGCCAACAAACACGTGAAAGAATGCTCAACATCACTAATCATTAGAGAAATGCAAATCAAAACTACAGTGAGGTATCACCTCACACTGGTCAGAATGGCCATCACCAGAAAATCTACAAACAATAAATGCTGGAGGTGGTGTGGAGAAAAGGGAACTCTGTTGCACTGTTGGTGGAAATGTAAATTGATACAGCCACTATGGAGAACAGTATGGAGATTCCTAAAACACTAAAAATAGAACTACCATATGGCCCAGCAATCCCACTCCTGGGCATATACCCTGAGAAAACCAAAATTCAAAAAGAGTCATGTACCAGAGTGTTCACTGCAGCTCTATTTACAATAGCCAGGACATGCAAGCAACCTAAGTGTCCATCGACAGACGAATGGATAAAGAAGATGTGGCACATATATACAGTGGAATATTACTCGTCCATAAAAAGAAACGAAATTGAGTTATTTGTAGTGAGGTGGATGAACCTATATTCTGTCATACAGAGTGAAGTCAGAAAGAGAAAAACAAATACCATATGCTAACACATATATATGGAATCTAAAAAAATAATAATAATGGTCATGAAGAACCTAGGGGCAAGATGGGAATAAAGACACAGACTTACTAGAGAATGGACTTGAGGACATGGGGAGGGGGAAGGGTAAGCTGGGATGAAGTGAGAGATTGGCATGGACTTACATATACTACCAAATGTAAAATAGATAGCTAGTGGGAAGCAGCCGCATAGCACAGGGAGATCAGCTCGGTGCTTTGTGACCACAGAGGCGTGGGATAGGGAGGGTGGGAGGGAGACACAAGAGGCAGGAGATATGGGGATATATGTATATGTATAGCTGATTCACTTTGTTATAAAGCAGAAACTAACACACCATTGTAAAGCAATTATACTCCATAAAGATGTTTTTAAAAAAAAGGAAATTTAAACTATCTGGGATGCATTCAAATCAAACACTTGAAAGTTTGCTACTACTTTCCCACGATGAATTGAAGTATTTACTGAGCTTGGAATACAGAGTCAGTGGGGTGAAAGGTCACCATACAACACAAACATTTATCAACTGGAACACTTATGACACTTAATTTAAAGGATCTAATAATTTGTTTCCCCCTGTAAACTAAGTTGCTTCGCAGCAATGGTGATATATCCACAGCTGTAATCCAAGCCTACAGCCAAAGGCCTGGGAGATAATATCCTCTCACTAAGTATTTGATGAAACTTAGGACTTCTTGGACAGGATACTTACAAAGTTTTTCATAAGTTACAAATAACTTATGAAAGTGTCTACCATTTGCAAGTTATGTTTTATCTTAAAAGTCTATAAAAAATGTACAATTCTCTCAAGATTCATTTAGGGCCTGACACATCAAAAATGTAGACTCCCTGGAATAGTGCCTAACTCAGTGTAAATGTTCCTTTTGTATGTGTTCAGTTGAGGTGGTGGTAGCAGTAATTACCATGATTCTTTGAATGTGAGGAACCAGCCCTAAGAATTCAAATCAGAATGACTACTTAAAATGTAAAGAATCCAACAACAACAAAAAATAATAAAATTTAAAAGTAAAATTTTAAAAACAGAGAAAAAGTCCAATAGATACCCATTAAGTAGAGATAAAAGCACAAAACAGTACCTTAAAGAAAAGTGGGGAATGGCTAGATGGTCAGCAATGCTATTGGCCAGAAACAAATGAAACTGCTGACATTCAATACTTTTTATCTATGAAAATGATAATTTTATGTGGTTCCTCTTAGTCTAATGAAGTAACTTTAATCAAAACAGAAAGCAAGTTAAACTTTTTCTCTTAAAATTTTTAGACATAATTTCAATCTTAAGGGCCTGAATTATATGATGTCTTGAGAAATACTCCAATCTTAAAATGCTGACTTTATACATTGTCAATCATTTATTCATTCAACTCATTCAAAGAATATGTTTTAGTTCTCAGTCCAGGAATTGTTCTAGGTGCCAGGATAGTGAATAAAGCAAACACAAATCCCTCATAAAGTTTATTCCAGAGGGAGAAATAAACAAGGCATTTGTATATACACACACAGATACCTAAATTATGCAACATATCAGATGGTGATAAATACAACAGTAGAAAAACAAGAAAAGAAGCACAGGGAGGGTCAGAGTTGGGAGTGGGGAGTTTAAATGTTTAAATATAATGGTCCAGGAAGTCCTCCTCAGAGAATGGCATTTGTGCAAATACCTGAAGGAGGTAAAGAAGGAAGTGAGAAGAAGGCACAGAGTCCATGAGGCAGAAGCAGAGCTGCAGGAGCCCCCATATAGTCTTGCAAAGTTAGTCATATTACTTACTTTCTTGTTAAGTTCTGATGCTTTCTCTTCAAACTCTTCTAGTTTCACCTGATACATGCAAATATCTAAAATTGCAATGACAAAATTTTTATTAAATTCATTGTTACTTTAAAAGTTCAAAAAGAAAAAAAACAGAAAAATTAGAAATAGTGTCAGTAATAAAATCAACAAAATGGTGAAACATACAATGTTGGAATGGAGGATTTTCTAAGCATGATACCAAGGTCACAAAATATAAGGAGAAAGATAAACCAAATTACAATTCTAACCTTGTATTAGGCAAAAGGAGGAGGGAGTTCAACTGTAACATACAATACTAAAAGGTTGCTATCCTGAATTCATAAATATTTTGAAAAAAGAGGAGAAGAGGATAGTCAATACCAACTAGGAAAATGTGCAATAGTAATGAGCAGAAAATTAGGAATAAAAAAAGTAAAAATTGCTAAATCATAAAAACAGATACTTGATTTTCCCTAGTAATATGAAAATATAAAAAGTTTTAATGAGAAATAAGCAAAGATTAAATGATCCCTAATGTCAAGTATTGGAGATAGCACAGGGAACCCCACTCTCCTAAAAACAGTGGAAGTATAATTAAGGAACTTTGCTGATGAGAAATGATGCAATATGTACTAAAACTTAAAATTAATATTTTCTTTCACCCAGTAATGTATTTCTAGGACTTTGCCTTTAAGCAAGAATATTCATTAAAATATTATGTTAGCAAAAAACTGCAAATAACTTAAATGTCCACCAATAATAGATTGACTAATAAGCTCTGATATGTATCCACAGGATGGGATACTTTGCAGGAGAAGTAATTCATATTATGAATGAATTCATTATGGATGTCTCATGAATGTATTGTATCCCTTCTTTCTTTTTTTAATGAAAGTAATAATGAACATGGTTTAAGAAAATATACCACAGAACAAGTTAGAAGAAGCAAAAGTCAACCAAATCATTGCATCCAAAACTCAGTCCCACTTCCTAAATGCTTCCTCTTACAGCTCTGGTGGTTAGCTTCCTAACTCTAAATAAAGTATGTACACCATTATTATCTTATTTAACTATTTAGGACATTATATGAAATAAGAAAACACTGTTTCCCATCTAATCCCAATTTTTGATAATTTTACTTTCATTTGGCTGGCTCTGTAGCACTAAATTAATACTTAATCCTCTGATTCCTATTGCACAGACAGCATCTCTTGAATCCCTCTTTTAATATATGGAGTTATCTGTGCCCTATACTTTCCAATATCTGTCTCCCCTACTGTCCTCTCTCACCTAAGCGTGTAAATACAGGGACACTCTCTTCTGTACTTAAGTCTTCTGCATTATGTCTATAAGTTTATTCTAAACATTTACAATAAATAAACACAATGGACTTATTATAACTATGTAACATGTTTCACTTATATAGCCAAGAAGTATTCAAAGATTATATAGTATTTCCTTCTCAAGAATTCAATGTCAAAACCTCTCACCTACTCAAGAAAAAATATTCCTAATGTCCAGGTAGAAAAAGTTTTCTCTTCAGACACTATTCAGAATCATTCCACATTTTAGTTTGCTACATATTTAGAGCATATTTTTCTTCATTTCTATGTCCCTCCCACACCCAAGAACTCCTAATTTCTTCTCTCCTGCAGAGAGAAACAAGTATTCACTTTATCAGTCTCACTAGTATTATCTACTCCTTTCTCATTCTATACATTCCACACTTCTTCCTGAACTCAAATATTATATGAAGAAAAAACAACTTCATGCAAATAATAGATATTCCTTTTTAATGCTAAACCAAGATTTGACATATGGTAACTTCTTAAACATTAGTTACAATGTGGAATCGGGTATGATGTCAATGACCATTTTGTACTGTTACTTTTAAATCATTTAGACACATCAAGCCCTGGTCATTTGGGAAAGAGTGGTTTGCAGAGTCATGCAGATCCTCCAAATGGTGACACATCTCATCATACAATATCAAAATAAACAGATAGGGTAATACCACCACTGATCTCATCAGAAAAAAATTTAGGACCGCAAAGCTGCCAAGATGATGGTAGCAAGTACAAGTTTTCCAAAACTCAAATATTTACTTGAATATTCCAATTTTATCATTGGTAACATATTCTATCATTTTCATTGAAGTTACAGACACATATTATTTCATTTTTAGGAAAGTGTGTGCCAAACACTCACATCTGAGTAGCCACAATTTGTATGACGGTCCTTTTTTCAAAGTTAAAAAAAAAATGCAGGCATTTCAGCTGGCAGCTCAGACGATTACACAAGTATTTCCAATTGGACTCTGGTTTGCAGCACAAGTGATTCACACACACAATATATTGAATATTGAATATATTCACACAGAATATTGAAATGATGTGTGTGCAAAGGTAGATATTTAATAAAATTAACATTTTTTTAGTTCTTTATCAAGGACATTCTTAAATAAAAAATGGCACTTTTTTTGTTTCATTTCTTTTGTTTTACTGAGAATAAAGAATCCCATGGCTACTAATACAGTTTGGTGCCACTGCCTTGATTCACAACAAAGTACCAGCAGTTTTCCCAATATTGCTCTGAAAATATCAACAGAGTAAAAATGCCAAATAACTGTCTCAGTATTGTTATGAGAATAGTTTTGACTATTAGGACCTCCTGAAAGGTATCCAGGACCCTCTGGAGTCTACAGCCCACACTGTGAGAAACAACACTCTAGCACTAACCCATGGGTAAGGGACATAAGGTATTTTCATTTAAATAACAGAGAAACACTCACCAACAAACTGACTTAAATCTAAGTCTAGTCTTTTTCGATATGTGAAGTCTGGATCCATCCCATCTCTATGCAGTACAATCTGGGATACACACTCATCAATTAATTTGAAGTACTGTTGCCTAGAACCAAGGAAAAGAATAAATGTACACTCTATTAGTGTAACTTTACATCAAAATATTTCAGTAGCTTGATTTCTACTTCAATAATATACAATTGTATAGTTTCAATAGTTGACATATAGATTTAACATGGGAGTGAGAGTAAATACAACTGCCACTTTCTTTCTAATGATTTTAACACACTACATTTTTTATGATCTTTTAGCTATAAATACAGTGTGCTTTAAAGATCATTTTCTTGCAAAAGTCAGAATCTTGACTTAATTAGTAGGCAGTAAGAAATAGAATATTAAAATGAAGTGATATGTACTTAAAAGCAGTCCTCAGCAGAGATCATCAACCTATCACCGTACCATACTGAAAGAGCTACCATTAATTCATTTTATTAATACAAACCAAAAGATATATTTTCTAAAAAATTATCTGGAAGGTTCTTAAAAACATACAGTTCACTGTTTTTAGAATGTTTGTGATACTGTGAATTATAAACAATATCAAATGAATGTTCCTTACTCAAAAGAAAGCTAGAAAACTTCAGCATAACAATTTTTGTCCAAAATTTAAATTTAATTAAAATCCCCAAATAGGCTTCATGTGTTAGTACAATTAAGTTCAATCCACCTGTGTTAGTAATAAGCTAAAATACATCCCTTAAAACTCAAGCCAACAAAAGTGAAAGAAATATCCAGAAGATTTTACAAACAAAACCAAACTACAGTGATAGAGAGAGTGATAGAGAGGGTGGGTAATATTCTAATGAATACAGTCCTCCATCCGAACCACCACTTAGGACTATTTCTTCTCAATGACTTTTTGCACAGTTTTCCTCTCCAACCCCTTCTCACCACGTATGTGACGATGCCTCCAGCTACTTGAGACTTCCTTCCCTGTATACTATGACCTACTGCCCTGGACCATTTACCTGGTACCTAATAAACCATCCATTATGCTGAATAAAATTCACTACAGCTTAACATTAGCAAATAAGACAATGTTCATTAATTGTCATAGAGTAAAAATATTCAAGACATAGCGTTCTTGGATACAAATTAAAGCAAGAAGGTATTATCAATGCTTTCCTCAATTTTCTCAACTTCTTTCAATGAAATAATCTCCCATTCCCTAATATTTTAGCTATAATAACCACATTTACACTTGAGGTACATAAATTGCACACACGTTTCTAGCTATCACATTTAAAAACTGAGATGACGCACTCTGTCCCTTTTTTACTCTTATTTAATGTTATCTTGATGTTGTTTTAATAAAAACATGGCTTAAATTAACACCAGCTATTGTGTATAATGTTTTTAAAAAACATAATGTCATTAAGTGTTTTCTCACTTCCACCACCCTAAATTATGAGCTCATTTATAATGTAGCTGAAAATTCATGCAAAAACTCTTTCAGTAAGGCAATACTAGTAAAGAACAATGTACGTCTGGAATTCAGAAATGTAAATCTAGAAAATAATCTCTATGAGTGATATTGGTAAGGTAGTGAATATGTCAAAGGAATATGTAAACAGTGTAATTAAGGGATAAACATAAATGTCATTACTTCATTAATAAAAGTCATTTTTGTTGGAGAATATTTAGAAATCACCTTCACTTTCTCTGCAGTTTTTTTTTTTTAACCAAATATCAGAAATTATCTCCCATGCACATTCAACTAACATGCTATTCTGCACACGATAAGCCATTAGTAATTTGTTACAGAATTGAATTTGATCTTCTATCCACCTTCCAATTATCTTACTGCATTTGATTTTTCTGGGGGACCTTTGATGTACATTCTCCAATCGAGTTCCATTTCAGTAAAATTTCCTTTTGTTCCAGATGTGAAAGTAAGCAAAGATTTTAATTTTCCTATCCACTAATTCTTTTAAATGACAATATTTTGCATTCTACAATGAAAATTAACTTATAAAAAACTTCAAAAGTTGTATTTATTAATGTCAATATTAATTTTAAATGTTCATCAGTCGAAAATGTTCAGATAACTGAATATTTCTGAAAGGTGAAATCTAGGTCCATTCGAGATAGTAAAACCGAAAAATGAAGGTAAAACCAAAAGAACAAGATTTATGAATCTTGGGCTACACAGCAAAAAGAGTAAAATTTACTGTATGTTAATTAAAAGGATGAATATATAATAAAAGTATTATGTAAGTGACCACAATTCTGACTCTATCTTGTAATAAATGTATACTCACTATAAGAATCAACAACAACAATAATAGTAATAAATAACTGAGAATTTTGGAACATAGGAAAGAATCGATGGGATCATCTTCACTACGGCAGTCATGGGAAGAATTCTGCCTTCATAGCAACCATATCTGGAACAAAGACCAAGGGCCTCGGGCTTAAAGAGCCAAGAAAGAAGGCAACATAGACGAGTATCAAACTTAAAAGGTGTTACTCAAAAAATGACCAAACTAGATGAACTTCTATGCCTCACTAATGTCACTTTGGTAATGCTACAATGTAATATTTCTTTAGACTCTTGATTCCACTAAAGTGAAAGGCTCGCCTGAGTATGCCCCACTACAGTTGTGCTTTTTAATCTGTTTTGAAATTAGACACAACCACATGCTCCCTGGAACACAGATGAAGGGATTAAATAACCCCCTTTGTAACACTGTAGACACATTCAACGCTTCAAAAGCAAACAGCAGTCTTAAATTCTTGGAAATTCAAGCAGCAAAAAATCAGAGGTTGACAGGACCAACCACACAGGTATCAAGAAAAGGATGGGGCTACTTTAGAATAAATGGAAGTTCCAAGTTTATTTTTAGGTAAATCTTCAGGAGAGTATAGTATTACAATTAGTGGGGTACCTATGATACTTAAAAATATTATTAATCAAGTATTAGTATTTTTTATCTAGCATTTATAGAGTGGTTAAATATTTAAAGTGTCTTATTTTAATAAAATATGAGAAAGAAGCAAATGAAGACTCAAAACAGGTTCCTGAACTCTATTTTAGAATACCACGGGGACTTCCCAATTCTACAAAGGAAAGAGGTAGGGTGGATGATCTGTACTCATCTCGAAGAACCTAAAGTTTTACCACGTTTAGACTTTTATTCTATTCACTTGTTAGGTACATCAAAAACCTAAATTGCACCCTCTGACATCACCTAGAGGACACAGCCTGAATAAGACTGTCTAGCAACTCCTTCTACTTGAAATTAGAGTAAGAAAAGACATATTACCCATAGTATTTGAGAATAAATTTCAGCAAAATTAAATTAAAGGTGACCAAAATGGTTTTATATTCAAAGATCTCAGCTTCCTTCATAAAACAGTAATAAAAGAGTTAAGAGGGTATAGAGGGCATTTATTGAGCATACACCATATGCCAGATATTTGGCTAGGAGTCTCACTCATGTTACCATTTTAATCTTCATAACAGTCCAGCAGCTTAAGTGTTACTATCCATATATAACTACAGATAAACATGGATAAACAATTATTTTCTTTAAACAATTTGTTACGCTCAAGATGTCTAGGATATAATCAAACTTGAGAAGTCATTTGTCTAGCGTTCTGATACATTAGCAACATTAAACACAACTGTATTATTAAGGAACTTGCTAGCTACTTAAACACTAATAAAAGTGATGTTTAGTATCTGCCATTCCTACTGCCTACGGACTAACCAGAAAACATTATTCATCACGCAGTAAACTAGTAATTTGTTGCTAGTTTGCATTTTTATTCAGCTGAAAAGCTGTAACCAAGAATCTGCTGGAGCTTAGAAAGTAATAGTAATATCATTTTATACCATCTTCTACCTAAATATATGCCCAGAGGAAACAGTGCATTCTATGAATCAATATTATGAAAGAAATACAAAACTTAAAAATATTTGCTTGCCCAAATCAAACATCAGGTGAATTTCACAATTAATAGAATTTTATTAGTGAAAGAAAATATTAGAATATAGCTTCCTCTTACCTTATAAAATAATCATTTCGAATCAGCAAAAGATGCTGCAGAATTGAAATGAAATATCCCTCTGCTCTGGTTTCCTTAACTGTGTTCCACACCATGTTGTGAAGATCATTCGCTTCAGTAAACTGATTAAGGAATATGTGGATTTATTTATCCTCTATACCGAACAACTGCAATAATGTGACACGGAATCTGCTCTGTAAGGCTTCAAAAGATTACTGTGTATCTTAACCTAAAATAGGCATCATATATACTCAGCATATAATAAAACGCATGTAGTTAGGAATGAGAATAGAGGGAAAACTATGTGCAAATGACAACCTGACCTGACACTTCCTGGCTTCTCCTCCACAATCAACTCCAACCAGTATTCCTCTCTTGAGCCAAGATACTGCTGGCAGAAAGAGTAGTGGGCAGCTGGTTGTTAATGAAGTCTTTGGGTTCTGGGGGAGCCCTGACCAAGAGGGCTGGTGCCAGGCATTACCTACCATGGAGCAGTCCCAGTGGAAGACAGAAAGGTGGCAGATCTCTGGACAAGCGCAGACATCTGCAGATGCACAGAATTAACAAAGGCCCGTATGAGGATACACCCAAGGTACAGGGTAGGAACTAACCAGCAGGCTAAGGGCACCTATTCCTAATGATGAAGGCAAGTAGGGGGAGGGGAGGTGCCAAACAAAAAGAACAGATTGTACATGTATACATAAGAGGCTTGTCTAAAAAGCATCCATTTGTAGATTGTAACATCCATTTGCATATGCATGTATTCACAAAAACGCACATAAACTAATAAAATAAAAAAGGTTTATACAAACATCCTTCTGATTCAATAAAGGTTTGATTTTATATCGTTTATCTAGAAATGGCTTCAGAAGTTTAATATTTTATGGGGTGGGGGCTGTTTAAGGGTTAGCAGTAATTTTACATATTTGATTAGACTTCAGAACAAAAGGATATTCAAGTTCAGCTCTAACATCTTCGAGGCGATGGAAGAACTCAATCAAATCTTCTTCCTTATGCTCGTCAAAGACTTTAAGTTGGATATCCAGGCCATCATTCTTAATACGTTTTAAATTCTAGAGATATTAAATAGGAGTTATAAGGAACAGTTTTGTTTTTAACGATGTAAAAAATTAATGAAAAACATAAACAATAAACCAACCATTCAACTTGATTTACAGCATTCAAACACTTAAAGTGTTAAATAATACTCAAACCTTATCATCTATTTCAAAAATAGATTTTATACTCAAGCCTTTTTTCCCACAGATAAATTATTCTTGAAGGTAATTTATCTAAATTTCCCCCTACTCAAGTATTTCTCTAATTTAAATATTAATAAGGAGACTGCAGGGCACTTACTGGCAAAATCTCTTTCAATCCACAACGCATAAATTCATTTCTGATGTGAAGCCTGAAGTCCAAATCATCAGGAGATGTAACAAGGGCATTGATAAGCTGCATACATGCTACCTACAATAAATTACACAGCAAGACTTAGACTTGGATTCTGACATTAAAGGAGTAATAGAACTGAAACATCAAGGCTGTGTTCCAAGTATTATCAAATATCTTCCTTCACAGGTGAGTCTATTAAAACAATAATTTGTATGTAAAATATTTTAGTCAATTACAAATTAGACAAGAAATATAGTTTCAGGGGACTTTTTAATTCACTCCAACCAAAAGTTAAGTTCTTCTCCAAAAATATCATTCCATACACATAAGACATAAACTGAACACACACTAGTTGAAAAACTATAAATATCCTTAGATAGATCCTATCCTAAAATAGGATAATAAAACAATTTCCCATTCATCAAGAGAAACCCAAAGACTTTAAGTCAATGAGAGTTAGCAAAGGCCTGAAACTAGTTAATGGGGTTGTTATAACCAAAAATTATATTATGAACATTGCACAGCTAATTACTAGAAGTTAACTTATCAGGCAATGGTTCCTACAGTTTGACAAAAATTCAGCTTACTGTGTGTTACACTTATTAAGAAGACATAAAGAAATAACATAGCTAACTAAATGCTTTAGTATATAACTTAAATGATGAAAATTAAAAATCTCTGTATTTTCCCATTCATATTTAACATTCCAACTTTCAACCTGGATCTCCTTTTTTTTTTAATCCCTGGCTGAATTATATCTTTCATTATCCAAAATCTATATAATGGAAGCAAAAGAGGTTGCTTCTAGAGAAGCAAAGAATTCTTTGCTGTTGTTGATGATGTTATTTTTCTAAGTCCACATTCTACCAAAATCTAACAAGAAAGACCAGCTTACTGATCAATGTGTTTAACCTCATGCTGTTCCCTAAATTGTCCTTTCTCCATCCCTTAAGGCAAGGTTATATGAATTTAAAATGCCATTTTGGGATTAAGACACCAACAGGGGTCTCAGTTCCTGCTGGTTGAAATATATTATAATTGTTCTATTTGATATCTAAACACTAAAATCTGGCCAGCATGCCTCTACTGTCAAAACTTGAAAGAGAGGGAAAAGGAAAACATATTTAAAAGAAAAAAGGGAAAACTTAAAACGGCGTCTACCTTTCCAGTACACGTTCACTCAGCTGTAACCAGTTCATGTCAGAAAGTCAAGTTTAAAATGCTTTCTTTCCACTTCCTTGCCAGTCATTACCCAATACCCACAAATGTTTTTTTCAGCATTTTAAAAGATCTCAAACAGCATACAAATATTTAAATTAGCATACTAATTTAATTTCTCTATGTTCAGAGAAATTAAATTAGTATTAGTCACCAGGTTTCCAGGAAAAGATGCAAATTATAGACAACTCAAAGAAAGAAGCAAAAATAAACAACATAAAAATTAGCAGCAAATATCACCTAAATGGAAAGTTGATATGTGTAGAATAATATTAGCATGAAATTGAGAAGAAAGAAGGGAAAAGAATCATCCAAATTATTCCCAGGAAACGTTTTAAAAGGCAATTTTTCATAAAAAGAAAACTAGGAACTGACTTAAGCCGAAATAATGAATTTAATTCTTTAGGATCCCTTCCCAACTGTAACAGTAATTTGCCACTATCATGACCTACAACCACTCTTTGATTAATTTATGTCATGTAAACATATGTCTACATACAGTAAAATGTATTGATTTACATCCTTAGAGATAAAAAATTCTATAATCAAGATAAAGACCAAAGAGTTCCTTCTAGATTTCTAATATATATATTGAGACATTTAGACCTTTTTTATCACATGATTTCACACTGGTATAGCATAGCAGCATAAGTGGGAGCCAATCTGGCATCTATCCCATATAACTCAATTCCTAGAGACAGTAGAAAAGGCTCAGGAACTAAAAAGGTAAAATAGGACATGTTGCCTCCCCTAGTGAAGATAAGCAGGTTCAGTAACACAAATATACTATGTACTGTAAGAGATGTGTTCAGTATATGATGAGAATGTGGAGACAGTAAATAAAAACAAGGAAAGCTGAGGAACAGTACTGACTCTTAAGGATTAATAGGGAGACAGCCAGATGAAAAGGAGGACCAAGATGTTTAAAGCAGAGCAGTTTACATGTTCAAAGATCTGGGCTCTTTTGCTGAGTTACAAGGAATTCAGATTTCCTGAGCAGTTTGTAAGGCGGGAAGTGGGAGAACAGGGGAAGGACCCAATAAAGATGAAGCCAGACAGAGGAGGCACAGCTTCATGTGCCGAATCAGAACTTTCTGACTCAGCTGGAAATAGGGGAAATCATAAAGGATTTTATTCAGGAGCGGCGATAATAGAGGTAATAGATTCAAGTTAAGAAGCTATCATACAAGTAGCTTCGTTGAGCGATGAGGAGGTCTTGAACAACATTTGAAAAACATTTGATGGCTGGATGAACATGTGGTTGAGGCAAAAGAAAAGAATTTACAAGTCCTCCCACCTTTGTTGTTCAACTAGATAGGAGGTGGGACCATTAACAGAGACATAAAATGCAAGGAAAGAAACAAATTTCACAGGAGAATAGGATAAATCCTGCTTCTAAAATTCTGAGATTGAAATGTACATTAGGAATCATACATTCATTTAAGAAATTAGTGAATGCTGGAATATTAACAGAAGCTCAAGGAAATAATAAAATTGTGATATTCATCATAAAGAATTAATCACCATGTTCTGTTTGATGTTCCCAAAATGTAGCATATATGATCTCCATTAATTTGCACTAATTATGCCATACTAACAGTTTCAACAGCAGGCAAAAGCCACCTTCCTCTGGAACTGACGAGGGTAAGAAAACAAGAGTTTCTGCCCTCCTGGGAGCATCCTAACTTATCTGAAGGTTCTATCTTTGGGCACAAGATCTTCTCTGTTTACTAGCTCATGCATTTCATTCCTTCCAAGCCTGTTAATGATGTCTACTAAGCACTTCTTGGTGCTAGAGATGCAGTTATGAAATGAAAAAGACAGAAATCACTACTATAGAAAGAGAGGAGGCAAGATTGAATCCACAGTTTGAATTGCCTGGGCAATTCAAAGGCTGACATTTATTAAGCTAGAAAAAAAATCAGCATAAACAGAGGAAACAGGCTTGGGAAGAAAGATCAGGACTTAAGTTTTGGAGATGTTAAGTTGGAAATATTGTCTATTATTGATCCTCATCGAAAAAACTAGAAAAGTAAATTGGATATAGGAGACTCCAGTTGGCGAAAGAGATTACCATAGCATTTGTATGTAAAAACCAAGATCTTAGATGGAATCACCGAGAGAGTTGTAAAGAGAGAGAGAAGAGGAGGTACAAGAACTGGTTGGGACATTTCAATTGTAGGTTTTGATTTGAAGGTTGAGGAAATGAGTTAAGGAAAAGTAAAAAGCTATCAATGTGGTAGAAGATAAATGAAGAGATTGTGGTGTCCTGGAAGAATGGGAGAAAAGTGTGTCAACAGGGAGAGTGATCAACTGTGTCAAATGCTCTAATAGGTCAAATAAGATAATTACCACTGCATCTGGCAAATTGGTGACTTGACGAGAAGTTTCTACAAAGGGACAGAACTGCTGCTGCACGTGGAAAACATTTTCCTTCTCACATGTACCATATGCAACCAGTAAATGAAAGCATACAATTAAAACTGGCTCTAAAATATTCTCCTTGCTCCAAATGTACCTTTATACTTTAGAAATACTGCTCATTAACCTTTGGTTTAAACAAGGCTTATAAGTAAGACACATCTTTAGGTGTTAGATATGTACTCAGTTCTAATGATATGGAAAGTAAATGCTGTAACCTCATTTGTTACTCTTGCCCCAATTATCAAAAAGGAGCCTTACATGAGAAAAGGTATTTTTAACATAACTTCTAGCTATAAAGATGTGTCTGCACACACAGGCACGCACATATCCAGCTAGAATTCGGGACAGTTGAGGATTTCCTCAAGAACAGCAACAGACTGAAAATGTCCTACAAAAGCTGAGACCAGCAAACCCCACATAGCCAAGGATTAGGAAAATAAGCAGCCAAAACAGTAATTACAAATAGTGGGACAAATGTCAGCAATGTTGTAAACTAGAGGGGTAAAGACATATAACAGGGGACAAAGTAGATAAACTGTAAGCAAAAATCTCAAAGATATTCAATATGAGGGATAGAGCTTGTCAAAGGCAATCTTAAGAACAAGGCAAATGATCAAAGGAAAATCATTAGAAGTAGAAAGGGGTTAAACAGCAAGACAAAGACACATGCTGGAATTTTCATCACTTAATCAGCAAAGCAGCTTTCTGCCCTTGAAAATGAAGTGAGAAGGTTTCTTCACATGTGAATATGCATCACCTAAAGTTCCTCCAGTACACAATTTAATTTACTGCTGTCTATCACTATGTGCAACACAAACAGGAGAAAAAATAAACACTTTATGCATCTTTAACCTTTGGTTTCCAACCCTTTTCAGACAAACAAGTTTAAGTACAAAATGCCAGGTATACTAACAGCAGTGACGCTTGAGCCTCGAACACAGGCCTGTCCAGGTTTTTCAAAGGCCACCAGCACAGGTGCTTTCTCCACGATTATGTGGAAGGAATTGAAAAGGTATCCAACAAACAGCAAAAGCAAACATTCTTTAGAAAGTTCACACTTGGTCAACATATTCATCCTGAATATAACATGTTTTCACATGTAAAATGATGGCTATACTACACTGAAAACATATCAGCTTCGGAAGCTAAATTCAGACTGGAAACAAGCACCAGTAAAGTACTTAAATAAAAATCCTATCAGAACCTGTGAATACTTACTATCTGGGCCTGGAAGACACAGGTCAGACCGCTATTCATCTTCTCTACCCCATAGCAGAAATCATGTCTCTCTCTGCACAATCAAATTCTACATTATCAAGTTAAAATGAGTAAATGATGCTTATAGAGAAATATCTTGCCTCCAGTGCAACTAAAGAAACTCCAAAGAATTTTAAAATCTCATGCATTAATTCAGAATATAAACTAAAATAGACTACTACATTATGTAGACAAACACAGAAAGAGTGAAGTATATCAGCATATGTAAAGTCCTATAATTTTACTTATATTTCCAATTAAATATTCGGTAAATGAACACAGTAAGAGGACAAGTCAGAGCTTGAGGTAACTGCATATATCTCATACAGATGCAGAGAAATAAACTGAAGGATTCAAGAGGCCCTAATTTATATGAACAGGAACAGCTGGATTCAAGAAAGAGCTTGGATTTTTAAAGGTTCATTCAGACACTCCCCCGAGACATCATGAATTTCTCCTGTGTTCTCCCATTTTGTTGAAACTCCTAGTATCGCAATTTTCATATGAAACATTAGCCAGCTATAAATTCCTGAGTATAAGCTTCTTAAGGACTTAAGCAGTGTATTTCATTCATCTTTATAGTTCTAATATCTAGCAGAACCCTGAACGGCAATCTCTGAATAATTAACTAATTGACTGGTTAATTATGAAATTTTGCAGTTACCTTGAGTCATGAATTAAGTGTATCTTTTTGGTGGTCTATTGTAGCATAAGTGAAAAAATGTATTACACAGACTCAGAAAATTGGCAGTATACTCTAGGACAAAAATGTTTTTTTTAGTTTAGTAGGTGTGTGCTCCACATGACAATATGAGTTCACGTTAGTGTATTATTTTGCTGTTTCTTTAATGTTTATTAGCTTAATGGCATATTATTTACTAGTCCATTTTAATATGTTTAACAGTTTGATTCATATAGATACAGTAACCAAACTGCTGCAAACCTCAATAAAAGTAGTAGTAAAAAAAGAGAGGAATTAAAATAAATTGATCTCTGCATCCTTCTGGAATGCCCCAACAGTGATCCTAAAGATAAACGTTCTACCACACTCTGTATCCTTCATTAAATGTGCGAACGACTTACTTGATATTAAAAATAACTCTAGTTAACATTGACTTTTTTGAGGGGGTAGGAGATACTTGAAACAAAAAGAAACAGTAAATCAAGATATGACTATTCATTATAGGAAGACCTTCGCTTGGTCTCGTGCAAAATTAAACTTGGGTACATTTTGAGCATTTAAGGGGTAAGGGAAACAAAACAAACAGAAGCTAATAACCTTGGCTAAATTCAAAAAGGCATTGTAACTGATCTGTTTCAATGTCATATTTGTCGATTATTGCCAAGTAACATATTTCAAAGTACAGAGTACTTTGTACTACTACTCTGTAGTATCATATGAACCGAAAATAGTGAAGGTTTTGTTCCATTCACTCAACATCAAGGTACAACAAACGCACACCTCTGTGTATACAGGAACAACACCAGGAGCATCAGGCTGAAGGAAAAGAAGCCAAAAAGGTGGCAGAAGGAGGTGCAACGGTCTGCTCTCTGCTGCCAGGCAATTCTCTCTGTGTCTCTGCATGTATTGCAAGTAGAGGTACAGATGGCTTTTCTTCTGCAAGACCTTGTCAAGGATGTCTGTACAGCAAACCATCTTGGAAGACAGAGACAGCATCTCCCCTCCAGAGCAAAAGGGCAGGCAGACCCACAGCCCATTCTGAAAGATCTGTGTTCTCCAAGCTCCTGTAACACGACCTGCCATTGCAGCCATGTCTTCAGACAGTCCCTCCAAAATAAAGACTGGACTCAATTATTTCCTGAACTGAGAATCCAAAAATTTATCAGCTGGCTGGGAGGCCTTGTTGAAAGCACTGTCACCTGGTAGCCCCAACTGATAGAGATCCCAATTGGGGGTTCCCAACAACTATAAACAACATGTTCCTTCCAGGAACACCATGTGCACCTTCAAAACTATGTATCTTGTGGGGAAGCCAGGCATTAACATGCCTCTCTCTCCAAAAACACCATGACTTACACCTCAGAGGTGCTCATAAGAGATGCTCAGGTGTGTGAGGAAACAGTATCAGCACACGTACAGCCTCAGACAACTGTGGCCATCTCTCCACACCCAGGCGAACTTTGGTTACTCTGGGGAGTTTCCTGGAGAGAACACTGATCACTACATACGTGCACCTGCAGACAGTTATCCCTACGATGAGTCACTGAATTAGAACAGATGATACGAAATGTGTCCCTGGTTTTAGCTGAAGTAATCAGTGACACTGCATCAGCCCTGCAAGGCACTCAGGTCAGCTTTCACTCACTGGCAGGGCTGTTACAGATGAAGGAGTTGCGCCAGATGTCCTCCTTGCTGAACAAAGGGAAGTCTGTGCAATCATTAATACCTCAGGCCGAGTGAAAGAGCAACAGAAGAAGATAAGAAAGCCTCCTGGTGTCCTAAGATAGACCCTGACAGTTTACAGGATTTGTTCAGCTGATGGGATCTGGGACCTGGAAGGCATGCCTGAAGTCAGTACTGCAGGGCAGCCTCAACCTGCTGCTTGAAGCACTGCTGACCAGCAGGCTTAATTAAATACTCTGGGAGACAAATGGAATGGAGCTCATCACAGCCTGTATCAGTCAGAGTAACTGCTGCCCATGATAGCAGACTTGGATTCTCTAAGCTCAGGGTGTCGTCCCTATAACACAACCCACTGAAACTGGAAACTGGGGTTGACAAAGCTGATACTTGAGCTACTGCTATGGCTGTAGGTAACTGAAGTCCTTTGTTTTTGACCTAGGAGTTCGTGTCTTTTGACAGCAGCACCCATACAAGTGTGGCAGACTAACACGGTAGTTTACAAGTGGCATAAAACCACAGATCCTTTGTGTTCTTGACACTCCAAGAGTCCAGGAAGACACCATAGGAAGGGAAGGTACAGCGTGCCGTCACTGAGGACACAGATGCAGAGGAAAAGTCAAATAGCCAACCCCAAAAACTCCAGGATTCCCACACTTTGATTCCTTTCCTGACAAAAATCTACCACAATCCCACCAGCCCTGTGCCCAACAACATGGGTTTGAACAAACTCTTTAGGATCTAGATAATGCTTCTGACACCCTAGCAAAGTATGGCTCTAACAAGAGAAGAAAGAAGACACACATAGAAAGAAAATATAATAATAAGAGGATAGAAATGAAAATAACAATGAAAATCAAAGTGTGACAGATACTAGAGATTGGTGCACTCACATTATTCCAACCCTCTTCTAAGGAAGACCCAAGCAACACAAGGAGCTAATCAAACACATGAAGACTGGACCCTATCAGAATCAGAGGTAGTCACGTTATCTTCATCATTATTATTAGCAGACTTAAGTAAATGTAACAATCCTCCCTTAAAAAGTACTTTGGAATAAATATACTTTGCACTAAGAGAACAATGAGGAATTTTTTAATTTTACTATCTCCCATTTTCTCCAATTTAAAAGCAAACAATTTGTTTCTATTTTATTCAGAGACAAACAAGTTTTATTTTTAATTTCATTTGTTAATATCACCCCTGACTAGTACATTTTAATAAATGCAACTTAAAGAGCTAATGGAATAAAATGGGTACTTAGAGCAATAGCTTTACGGGAAAATTGATAATCAGCTAGTTCTAAAACATTTTTTTTATTTTTGTTAACTTTAGAAACACCCAGAGAGAAAAGTATTTAGATATTACTAAAGTACTGTTTGATCATTTTAAAGGAAATAGAATTAGCAACCCCAGAAAAGAGAATCTACTTACTTTTTTCCCCCTAAGTTAGCTATCAGGAAAACAATAACTTTACTCTTAACTTAAGCTTGCTACCTGCTAGCTATTTCATACATTTGACTTAACAGGAAGAAGAAACATCCATTAGAGTATAAACACACAACAAAATGGTTCAGTAGGGAATATTAGAATTGAGAACAATTCTTTGAATTGTTCAATTGAGAACAATTCACAAGAAATGAATTTAAATGATGCTAAAATGACCTTTCACTTCTCACTGAAAATTAAACTTTAAAAACTCTATCAAGAAATTATAGTGTTTATAGGACATCAAAAAATAATGACACTAAGTGTAACAGAAAATATACTTAATTACAACTTAAGCAATTAGTTTCATAAAAGCTAATATAATCAGCCACCTGTATCCTGATAAAAATTCCTCAAGCAATTTCCACAGCTGTCCAGAAAGAGGCTGCTGCTAGCCCCTCCTCTCCACCCTTAATGCCTTAACACTAAATATGGCAAATAAGCCGTCATTAAGAAAGAAATGTCCCCACAAATATTCACAGTAGCATTGTTCATAATAACCAAAAAGTTTAAAACAGTCCACATGCCCACCACCTGACAACAGATAAACGAAATGCCGGATACCATACAGCAGCATCATATACGGCATCAACAACAACCACAACAAAATGAGGCTCTGATACATCCTACAGCATGGATGAACCTTGAAAATACTATGCTAAGTGAAAGAAGGAAGAAAAGACCACATACTCTGTGATTTCACTGATACCAAACATCTGGAATACGAAACTCTATAGAGGGAGAAAGTAGAGTATTGGCTGCCCACTGCTAGAGATAATGAGGGCACCGAGGGGTGACGGCCAGGGCATGAGGGCTTTCTTTTGGGGATGATGAAAATGTACTAAAATTGACTGTGGTGAAAATTGCACCGTTCTGAATATACATAAAAAAACATGGAATTGTACACTTTAAATGAATAAATTTTATCTCAATAAAACTGTTAAAAAAATCATTTCAAAATTATATCAATTCTCTAGACGAATATATTTTCATTTCTTCAAGTCTTACTGTCTTCTATGGAATAGTAACCTTAATTTATAGTTTTTAATTAATAGTTCTTTTTATCATATTTTATCGTAACTATAAAGTTATTTTTCCATAACTTAGCACCTTCAGTAAAATCAGAGTAACTACCCATAATAGAAATGAATAAATTTACCCAAGAATTTTTTTGACTCATGCAGTTTGCCTTCAAGTTCACACAGTAATCAGGATTTTAAAAGACCAAATAGATTTAGTTTAATGTCTGGTAGCCAAAACAAATTTAATATGCCAAATAACCAAGAATTTTAAGGTTGCAATAGTCAAACTTTCCAATTAATGAGTCAATCATGTCATTTACCTAGGCAAAACTTGACTTTGTTCTTAAAGAGCCCTTCTTTATCCTTTCCCTCACAGCTTTCAAACATCAAATGATGTAATAATGTTGTAAAAAAAGTTGGGGGCTTCCCTGGTGGCGCAGTGGTTGAGAGTTCGCCTGCCGATGCAGGGGACACGGGTTCGTGCCCCGGTCCGGGAGGATCCCACATGCCGCGGAGCGGCTGGGCCCGTAAGCCATGGCCGCTGGGCCTGCGCGTCCAGAGCCTGTGCTCCACAACGGGAGAGGCCACAACAGTGAGAGGCCCGCAAAAAAAAAAAAAAAAAGTTGGAAGCCCAATTTTATCAAGATTTTTTAAAACTTTTATTTTGAAATAATTATAGATTCATTGGAAGTTGAAAAAAAAAAAATATGTACAGGTTGGTCCTGAGTACTCTTCACACAATTCCTCCCATTGGTAACATCCTGCATCATTATAGTACAATACCAAAACCAAGAAGTTGAAATTGGTACAATCCACAGAGCTTTTTCAGATTTTACCAGCTTTACACTCATCTGTGTATGCGTGTACAGTTCTATGCAATTTCATCACATGTATAGATTTGTGTAACCGTCACCGCAATCAAGATACAGAACTGCTTTAATTGCACGACACTCCTTCCTGCTATTTATTTACAGCCACACCCAACACTTTCCCGGACCCGAATCCAAATCTTTGGCAACCAGTAAAGCAGTAAACTGTTCTTAGAGAACTGTTCTCTATAATCTGGTTATTTCAAGAATGTTATATAGGGCTTCCGTGGTGGCGCAGTGGTTGAGAGTCCGCCTGCCGATGCAGGGGACGCGGGTTCGTGCCCCGGTCCAGGAGGATCCCACATGCCGCGGACCGGCTGCGCCCGTGAGCCATGGCCACTGAGCCTGCGCGACCGGAGCCTGTGCTCCGCAGCGGGAGAGGCCACAACAGCGAGAGGCCCACGTACGGCAAAAAAAAAAAAAAAAGAAAAAGAAAAAAGAATGTTATATAAATGAAACCACACTGGGCAACCTTTTAGGACTGGCATTTTTCAACAGTGTGTAACCTTTTAGGACTGGCATTTTTCGATCTGCATAATTCTCTGAAGATTCACGCAAGTTGCGTTAAGTCAGTAGCTCATTCCTCTTTGATGTGGAATAGTATTATATGTACGGTGTACCACAGTGTAACCATTCACCTGCTGAGGGACACGGGGTTGTTCCCAGTCTGGGGCTATGACAAATAAACCTGCTATAAAAATTTGTGCATGCATTTTTGTGTGAACATAAGTTTTCATTAGCAAGTTTTCATTAAATGCTGGGTTGTATAGTAAAGTATCAATTTTAATATCAACACTGGTAATGTTTCTTTAAAAAATGAAGATCACATTTAATCTCCACTGACTTTATTTTTTTAATTTACCAAAATTACTTTTTAAAGCTAGCATTTACTGAACGCTTCTGCTAATGAACCAAGCAGCGTACTAAGCATTTAAACCTATATCCTATGTAATCCTTGCATCAACAATGAGCTAGGTACTGAGATTACTGCCATCTTGCAACTGAGAAAGCTGAAGTATAGAATGATTTGGGAACTGATCCAGAGTCACTAAAGCTACGATGTGAAGAGCTGGGACTCAAATTCAAGCCTGCCTGACTCAGAACTCTACTGTTTTCATCATTCCTGTAACATGTGTGTCATTAAATACAAAAAGTATGCATTAGGACCAAAAGGTCTTTACTTAGGGAATAAACTTTGTATGGGACTATTACATTTCATAGTGAGGTTTTTAAACTAGACATAATTTCTAATAAGTTGCACAAATTACCAAAATTAATATAATAACCTACTGGTATTTGCACAAACACTGTGCAAGTAAAAGTTACATGAGTACTAGAGGAAAACCCAGATAAAGTAATTGTTCAGCTTTTCTCTACACAGTTTCTTTTAGGCTCACTCTTCATTAGTCCTGTGGTGAACAGGAAATCTGGGGCCAATGAGAAATGAGAAGGAAAGGGAAATGAGGGTAATGGTAAATGGATTAACAGACCCCAGCCCACCGAGGAACTGAAGGAGCAGGGTTGAGGTCAGCGGTGGACACAAAGCCCAGGCCCCCACTCCCAGATGTGGAAGGAGGAGCTCTTTTCCAGAAGCTCCAGGAACTGGACCCACGCAATAGTGACCATACACGTACTCAGATCTTCAAGTCTGCATACTGTCCCGAGAAACCAGTCACACAGGGTTCCTCACCACCATTCACAAACACTGTCACCAGAAGCAGATTCACAAAATACCGTCTTCAGAAATGTCATAATAAATTATTAATATGACAGTCACTAACATTTTCTGATTTTTCCTCAAATACCATGTTTATTTTTTATTAACTTAACACTAAGATCTGGTTTTTCCATTCCTACCACAATGAGAAACAATTAAATGGCTAAGGTACACAGAGCTTTCAAGTAAAAATTAAAACTATAATATTTTACTATTAAGTGTGAAACAGATTTACTTCATAGCTATTAGCACCTTGCTTTCCAAATTTTATTGCACATTAGAATCACCTGAGGATCTTTCAAAGATCCCAATAGCCAGGTCCCAACCACACCAATTAATTTTTTTTTTAATTTGAAGGTAGGAATCAGTCATCGATAATTCCTTAAAAATACTTAGGTTTGATTAGCAATGATTGTAACAATAGTTCCAGCAATAAAATTCTTGTGTCTTTAAAAAAAGGGAGAAATTAAATGAATATTAGACATGCAGCTTGGGTACTATAGTGTTTCAAGTCTAAATGTGACTTTTTGGGAGTGCTTAAAAATCTTTGAAAGGAAAAAAAAATCTTTGAAAGGATTTTTCTAAGTGTATCTTGGTCTTTTTACTCATGGACACTCTCAACTTTTCAGATATAAAACTAATACAACGAAAAGCCACAATTCACTCAATTGCCTAGACTTCTTAAAAAATTATAAAAATCAACAATTGAGATAACAATTCATGGACTATGATTATATATTTCACAGAGAAATCTAGTAAGTCAACTTCTAGGAACCTAAGGAAATAATTATAGGTGTACATAAATTTGTATCTATAAGATAAATTATGATATGTTAGAATTCTGTATTTATTTAAAATGCTATAAAATATTAAATGGCATGTGGGGTTTCATACTACAGTGTTAAATATAAGTCAATCAGGAAACAGTTACAAAAAACAGTATGAATGATAAACATGAAACCTACTTGCAATTGAACTGAATTGTGCCGAAGACCTTCCACAATAGAAGAAAATCTGTCAATTTTTCTTTCTTCTCCAGATGATGTTAAAGCTTCTAAAACTTCTTCAAGGCTATTGGAAAATTTGAAATTATAAAGTAAATTACAAACAGCAAATAACCCAAATAACCCAATACAATAGCTTAATCTACTAAACTCCAGAGTGACTACTCCTAGGCAACCAATAACATTTTAAAAGTAGCTTACTGATCATATAGCACATATCAAGCATGAACTATGTTACATGTTTTAATTCATTTATTCCTCATAATAACCCTATGATCATGTTTATTTACCAAGCATTTATACAGTACTTACTACACATCAGGCACTATTTAAACCAGTTTACAAATATTAACCATTTTTAATGTATATAATTCTACGAACTCTATAATATGGGATAATTATTTTTATGCCATATTATAGGTTAGGAAACTGAGGAAGAAAAAGGTTAAGCCATTTGTCTAGGGTCTCAGGTCTACTAAATGATAAACCTGTGTAGTGAGCACTATATAAATTCTCTTAACCACTACAACCCTACTCTGTCTTGAGTATAAATAAATGAAGCTCTGGTGCCCAAAAACATATAGTACTAAGGAATTACAGTCAAATATAAAGAATAATGGTTATGCAAGAAGTATACTTGCTACTTCTTTAAAGAATGCTTATGCTAACAGTACCCAGCATACTGTAAAAGCTCACACAGTTTGTGGACGTAGACACTTTAGTCCTAAGAGTTATTTACTCATTTTGATGACCTATCCTGAAGTCAAGAAATAATAAAAATAATATGGAAGTGGAGGAGGAGGAGTAGAAGAGGGAGGAGGAAAAAGAGGAAGAGGATTAAGAAAGAGAAGGTAAAGGAGAAGGACAAGAAGAAAGGAAAGGAGGGAGGAAGGGATAGGGAAGGAAAAGGGAAGAAGAGAAAAGAGATAGAAGAAACAAGAAGTAAGGGAGAGAGGGGGGAAGAGGAAGGAGGGAAGCCAAGGGAGGAGGATGGAGGAGGAGCAGAAAGGAGTTGGGGGAGAACAGGAAGTATCTTATGTGTCAACATTAAACTCACACTTAGGTTTCTGCACCAAAATTAACATGGCCTTTTTAAAATGGGAAAGTGCAGAAGCTGTAGGCCTGGCTTTGCAGCTGGGACTGCAGCAGGCATGGCCTCATCCAGGGATACACACTATAGCTACATACGGGGGCAGACGGCCAGGGCTGAGTGGTGCCTGTTGACTCTCCAACTAAGTCCAAACTGAGCGGCGCAACAGTCATCGGCCCCACAGGACCTCTACATGGACAATTTTTAAATGTGTGCAGGAGGTTTCACTTACAGGGCTCTGCCTACCCTTATAGGAGGGAGGGTCATTTCTGTTTGTTCTTTTGGTTGTTCAGTTTGTATATCTTTATCATTTATAAAAAGTATTTTAAATAAATTTTAAATGCTTTCTTGTAATAAGAACACTAATCTTCCTTAAAAAGAAAAACAGGTTTATTTTTATTTATCTTTTAATATGTATGTAATGGTCTTTTAGTTACAGCTCTAGCAATTGTGGATAATGTCTTTAAAGTTAAAACTTTAGTATGTGCTTTACTGTCAAGGACCTTGCACCCTCAACCATTACATTATCAATTACACACTTATTATTGAATTAATTCTATCCAAAAAGTAAATAAATAAATAAGAAACAGAACCAATTTGTATATTTTTCAAAGTCTCCATTTAGAATGTTTATTTAGGTTTTGAGTTCAGAACAGTTTAAATATAATGAAGAAATCCATTTTTCATAGAAACATGTTAGCCCATAACTACTATATTGATTAAGAGAGAAAAATTACTACTCAAACATTTCTGTTCAGCCAATATAAATCTAAATCACCTGCTTAAGTATAGTTCATTTTTTAAAGTAAATTCTAGACTAAAATAGAATAATGAAAACATTATATGACTCAAACTGTATTAAATTATTATGTAATGAGAGAAATAAGTTGAGAAGACTTACATGCTTTCCTCCCCTACAATGCACACTGCAGAAAGGAGTTTAACCACATCCGTCATCATACTGGGCTTCTCAGGATCAATGGCTCTGGCTAACAAAGAAAGACTCCTCTCTTCACTCATAATTCTTTCCAAGCCATACTACAACATTTTGGAAATAAGAGGTTAAATTTTAGTGGTTAGTTGAAAAAATAATGCCCTGAAGGAAATGTAGTTATTTTTTAAATGTTTATAAGATAATATACGTGTACATGTAGTAAAGCCAGAAAATATAAAGAATGCATAACATCCTAAAAAAATTCATAGAAGTATTCCCTTTACATTAAGAACTATGAGAATCAAATATAGATAACCCCTCAAAGGTAATTTTATAGCAATATGACTGATAATTACTAAGATAGATAAGTGGCCAACTAGAGAAAGAGAGAAGCAGTGAGGAATACTGAGATTCCCAACAGGAACATACAAAATGAACAGACTGATACTGAACCAGACACTGAGGCCGTGAGGAGCTCTACTGGGAAGGAAGGTTGGTAAGAGGTACCACAAATAAATGCACAGATCACTGTCCCAGAGAAATATAATGTGAACCACATGTGCAATGTAAAATTTCAAACAAAAAGTAAAACTGACTTTAATAGAATTATTCCGATATACCCAAAATATTATCATTTTAACATATAATCAACATAGAACATTTATTGATGAGATATTTTTACTTTTTTTTTCTTCCTAAGTATTCAAAATCTAGTGTGTATTGTACACTTACAGCACATCTCAGTTCAGACTAGCCACATTTCAAGGGCTCAGTAGCCACATGTGGCAACCACATTACACAGTGCGGGCCTAGATAGTAACACTTAGTTCATAAACAGGCAAAAGCTGAAGGGTGATTCGGGCTGATACCATGTAGAAACTGCCATAAGAACATGTGTATTTTGATCTGAACGATATTTTGTTATCAGAAAGACAATGCAGTTGTAAACACATTATATAAATGGAATTATTTTGAATGAGGCCAAAGTTTGCTACTGCCAGGATGTCACATTCAATTGGAAGATAGGAGTTATGTTAATGACTTAGTGTTTTGATTTAAGGGTGTATACACCTCTTAGGGTCTACTTACAATCTATGGAAGATAAGTATCAAATAACAGAGGATGAATAGAAGCAATAAAACAGTACTATTTATCTACCATACATCCCAGAGGATCCTTTTAAAGAGTGAGAATTTAGTTGATTAGAATTACTACTAAGCACTAAAAAGGAACTTAATCTCAATTACAGACCTACGAACTCAAAATTAGCACTAGGTATTGGTATCAAAATAAAATCTATAACAAGCTTAAATCCAAATGCTTTGAACGTTATGAATGTTATGAAAACTTATTTATAAGTTTCCTGTCTTGTATATCGCATTTACGTAAAGAAGCTTCACACTGTGGTGAAATATTGCACTTGCTTTAAACCACTATCTAAAGAACACAGGTACAAAGAAGGAAATACAAACAGAAGGGTCAAGGGCCCCAGGGTATGATTTTTGAAGGGACTTCTCTGTCCTGTTGGTGACAGGGAAAAGTTTACAAGGAAACAGCTAAACCAACCAGGAAATGCTCACTTTTGTGGTACTCTGGGCTGTTTCATAACTGGAAACAAAGAAAAGCAGGCATGGGGCCAGAGACTACAATATGCCTCGACAATCATTCCAGGGAATTGTCAGAGTTTTGTAGTGTACCACTTAGACCCAATTCAAAAAGTCAATCAGCCAATGATTACCAAGTACCAAAGGGCTAGCTCTGTCCTAATAAACCTGAGACTGAGCAAAGCTTGCCTTCAGCACTTCCTCCTTCACTTCCCCCACTCTGGGCTGGCCTGAGCCAGCACCTGCCCTTCTGGAATCAGAATCCTGTGGCTCCTCCAGCCATTCAAAGCAACTCATACTGATTTCCTCTAAGGGATACCACCTACCTTCTCTGTCAGGCCCTCTGACCCTAAACCATGTGTCAAGAATGGAACAGGAGCATTCTCTGATCTCCTAGTTTCGACCAGTGTCCTGTGAACTCAAAGCTGCATCACTGGCAATATTCTCTGACTTCGCTAATGGAAAATTGTACGGTGCTCATTTTGAGACTGGAATGAGGCCAGGTTACCACTACTGTATCTAGAATTAAAGACTGAACTGCTGCCTACTTGTATAAGATTACTCATTCAATTATTTAAAAAAACAAAGCAAAACTAAACCCGTTGACTCTGTGAGAGAAATAGTTAACTTACCAGTACTGGCACTTAAAGTGCATTAAATGAAGGCTATTACAAGGTTAGAGAGATAGTGACCAATTTTGGAAGGTCTGTCTCTCCACTGAATGTCAAGGATCCACTCCAGAGTTTAGGAAAACTCAAATGTTCTAAACTGAGGACCAGTGATAGGTTCCCTTTGCATTTTACTTGAGGCCTATTATTACCTCATAGAACTACAGGCCACTGAAGGTGTGTTAGGCAGGGGAAGGTGAATACCCTAAATCCCTGTGTCAGATGCCCTACATGAACATTGGTGCTGAATGACTACCCATGTTGAGTTAATACCAGCAGCAGAGATAACGTAGGGAGGGGGCTGGCTTCAGGAAAAAGGCACCCTCGCTGAGGGTACAAACCTTAACACAAAAAGTTAACTGACCAAAAAGAAACCCCTGTTTTGACTACCTCTTAATTTAAAGGTATTTAACTTTTCATCTTAACTTTTATTTTCTTCCTAATAAATATTCAAAATCTTCTTCTATTTAAACACTACTATAAAGTTCAATTTAGTATTATAAGAAAATTCAATTTCATACAATGATATCAGATTCACTCATAATATCAATTATATGATTAATTACTAGTACCAAATAAGGTACTAGTACATACATTTTTTTCTCTTAAAGCCTATATTTTTCATCATTCAATGAACTTTTATAAAGATTGCACAGTAAGGTAGAGGAAAAACCATCAACCAATCCTGGAAAAAATATATTTACCAAAAAATTTCACATATAATTATGTTTAGAATTCAGACATTATAATTCCAAGTATCAGTAACTTTTTATTCATAGCAGCATGACAGTAATAAATGCAAATGGAATATATTCCAGCTCCACATAAACTATAAACAAAATAATCCATTATTTAACAATAAATCACATTATATTAATTAGAATATAAATACATAAAGTTTACTCCCTTTCCAATTCAGTCTTAAACCAAGTAGGAATATTATCTTCTATATACCACTTCACTTTAACCATGACATTCTTAAAATCAAATTATGATCCAAATGCCCCGTGCCCCTTTGTTTTGGAAAAATGTTCCTGGGTTTTCGCTGCTCTTAGCCTTCCCATCACCAGTGAAATTTCCAGTTGCTATATTCTTATTTTAGAAGCCCCCCCACTCCGCCTGAAAGCAAGTGTTATATACTCAGTGTGAAAAGATGTCTCCCTATGAGCAATTTGATTCCTTTATTCACTCACTCTTAAAACATACTCTACAAAGGTTACAGAATATATCTAAAATCGAATTCTCACAGAACAGTGAGTTCAGTACAGAAAGTACTTGTGATTTCTACATCAGATATTTTCCCTGAAAATCGTATCTGATTGGAGGAAGCAGGGAGGTGAAAAATATTTCATTGGTTAAAAATAGAAAACTTAACTCCAGAAAATGATGAAAAATCCATAAATAATTCAATTAAAAAATAATTAGAAAATATAAATATTTGCTGAATTTAATAAAAAGAAATGTAAATGTTAATAATTTAAGTACAAGTACTTAAATATGAAGTTCTCTAAAAGTTTATTTTAAAAATGAGATTAGGGTTTCCCTGGTGGCACAGTGGTTGAGAATCTCCCTGCTAATGCAGGGGACACAGGTTCCAGCCCTGGTCTGGGAGGATCCCGCATGCCGCGGATCAACTAGGCCCGTGAGCCACAACTACTGAGCCTGCGCGTCTGGAGCCTGTGCTCTGCAAAAAGAGAGGCCGCGATAGTGAGAGGCCCGCGCACCACGATGAAGAGTGGCCCCTGCTTGCCACAACTGGAGAAAGCCCTCGCACAGAAACGAAGACCCAACGCAGCAAAAATAAATTAATTAATTAATTAACTCCTACCCCCAACATCTTCAAAAAATAAATAAATAAGGATAAGGCAAAAATATTAAAAATTAAAATTAATCAGAAATACACAGTTTTGCTATAAAACACAAATCATCACCCAACATAGACAAAAGTTCCTCTCCCGCTGTCTAATGAATGAAAACACCTATTATTACTGCACACATCATGAGATAGATATGATTAGATGTTAGAGCTAGAGACATGGCATGGAATAGAGCTAATTTCTGCAATTAACAGTATGAAAAAAAGCAAACACAGTTAGATAAACCCAGCTTCAGTACAGAGCATAAACCATTTCTCTCTTCTAATGTATCCTCTTTAAATATTCAAACTGCAGACCTGCCATATTATATTTGGTTTCAATATTACAGTTGACTCTTGAACATCACAGGGGTTAGGGGCACCAACTCCTCATGCAGTCAAAAATCCGAGTATAATTTCTGACTCCCCCAAGACTTAACTACAAATAGCCTACTCTTGACTAGAAGTCTTACCAATAACCCAGAGTTGATTAACACGTATTTTGTATGTTATATGTATTATATACTATATTCTTACAATAAAGGTAGAGAAAAGGTTATTTTAAAAAAGCAGAAGGAAGAAATAATACACTTACAGTACAAATATGTATTTATTTTTAAAAATCCACATATAAGTGAACCAGTGCAGTTCAAACACATATTGTTCAAGGGTCAACTGTACTTGCATTAAGCATCATTGCTCCTCTACCTCTGGGACCTGTTCATATCTGTTCACATTAATTTCATTAAAAATTTAAATCTCTAGACTATAAAAACAAAGTCTTTCCAACTTAATTCTTTGGTAATAAGTATTACTGCAGACCACATTTAATAATCGTTTATGATTTCAAAGCTGATTCATGCTATACTTCTGAAAATTAAAAGAGAAGAGGGAAGGGAGAAAGAGAAGGGAACAAAAAAGAGGACAGATAAGGATGTAGAGAGGTAGGGAGGAAGGACAGGAGGAAAAGAAAATTAATCTGCACATGAAGGGTTAAGCACCAGAAGAGGATCTATTCATCCCCAAGTTTCTCCTGTTGAGAGAGTTGATTTGATAGAAAACTAGAAATCAATACTTCAATATTTTTTCCATTATATACTGAAGAGCTTATCAAAGCAATGCATCACTTTAGTGCAAATTCTATATTACATAACTCTTCTTTCATAAGAACTTCTGTAATAACTGATAAAGAACAACTACAATTACCTATGTACATACCTGGGTGTTCATCAAGGCCTTTAGACACTGTATGACTTTGTGCTGATTCTTCTTTATAATTTTTTCTTGTCTGCATAAAAGATATCAATGTTGGGATCATCACTGGACATGCAAATGTAGCTTAATTAGAAATAATGATTAGCAATACTTACATTTTGCCACTAATCAGCTTTTCCAAAATGTCCAGTAATAATCCAAGCCCCTCATGTCCAAAGCTCTCCACCCAACTGAAAAACAGAAGAAAGGGTAGTCATATATTAAGTCAGTATTCTAGTTTGGAATATCACAATAACGCTATATACTCACAAATATTTTGCACTTGTTATATTCTAGTCATAAATACAATAAAAGAATAACACTATGTGTAAAATCATTCATGATTCATAATCTTTGTGAAAAAAGGAGCAATGATGTGATAAGCCAGTGATGTGCTGAACCCAGCTTGCACTTGGCTTGTGAGAGCTGAGTGTGCCCAGCTCTTCCATGCCCCATGTCCACTGACATCATGTTAGTAGCTTAAAACCTGCCATGTTGGAAGTATCGACACTACAGAAATCAGCAAATGCTGCCAATCAGAGTATCCCCTCACCCAGAGCTGGCTGTTAAACATTTAACAGCACACCACTGGATAAGCCTCACTCTGGACTATTCCAAAGAGCAGAAATTGGGCAAGGGAGCAATATTTAAAGAGAAAAGATTCCGGTCTACATAAAGAAAAAGATTACTGAAAAAATTAGTCAAAATATTGTAAAAGCATGTTCTAGGAGAATTTTCCAAACCACTAAAATACATCTTTATAAATGTTAACAATTTCTTAAATTTCAACGTTCAGTTGTACTTTTAAAAAGAGTTTTATCATTATTTTTATTATTTTTTTTTTTTTTTTTTTGCGGTACACGGGCCTCTCGCTGTTGTGGCCTCTCCCGTTGCGGAGCACAGGCTCCAGACGCGCAGGCTCAGCGGCCATGGCTCACGGGCCCAGCCACTCCGCGGCATGTGGGATCTTCCTGGACCGGGGCACGAACCCGTGTCTCCTGCATTGGCAGGTGGACTCTCAACCACTGTGCCACCAGGGAAGCCCTATCATTATTTTTAAATAAATATTTTCATCTTGACCTAACCACCTCTATTCCATTAAACCCATTAATATAATCAAAGTATGTATGTAATTAGGATAGCAGTGCCAATAGACAACAGCTCACCTTGACTATAGGAAAACCACCTTAGGACAAATCAGTGTTGATTTGGAAAGCCTAGCACAATAAATAAAATAATGTTAACAATAAGTCTTCCAAAAAGTAGAGGAAAGAAAAAGATATAATATGCTATATATGTGTATTTGTTTGTATATATGTGCTTGTATACATATTTGTTTGTATGTATGATTTTATGTGTGTATGTGTGTCTGTGTGTAGCCTTTGAAAAATGGAATATTAATAACAAACTTTCATCCAATAATCAAAAGCAGGATGTTATAAAGATAAAAAATTTAAGTCACATACCAGCTTATAATGCCATTTTCTTACTTAAGACACAATATTAATTCCTTAGAAAATAAGAGTAAACACCAAATGTAATATATTTGCATGAAAAATAAAAATATTCTTTTAAAAATTCCAGGGACTTCCCTGGTGGTCCAGTGGTTAAGACTCGGCACTTCCACTGCAGGGGAGGCAGGTTTGATCCCCGGTTGTGGAGCTAAGAGCCCACATTTCTGGCACGGTGTGACCAAAAATTTTTTTAAAAAAATTCCCTCTTCTTCACTTGTACACTTCTGTGAACACGGCTTAATCACCTACAAATAGTCAGAGTTTCTGATTTTAACCACCCCCCACAAAGAAAAGAATTTGCCATTTAGATTGGCAGACTCATCTCAGACTATTTTACTCATCTCTTCTCTATGAAAACCACAGAACAACTAATTCAAGAATGCACTTAAACAGGAAAGATACTCCATGTAAAAGAAAAGACTGAAGATCACTATTATAGCTAAGGTGAAGAAAAAAAGTTCAATATAAGTTGGTGTTTTCAAACCAGGATGCTACTTCAAAAGTTAAGAGTTTACTCTCCACTATCAGCATCGCACAGATTACTTGTAGGCATTTCAAATCTGGCTTTCATATTTCATGAAAACGCCTACAGCATCCCACTTAACTGTTTGCCTTGTTGACATCCAATTCTGTATTTATTCTTATTTCACTTGCAACAGGGAAGCTTGAAATCAAACATGCAAGGAGTAATTTGAACGTTTTGCTTGGGCTGGAACTGAGATGTGTGGACAGACTGTTCATCAGACCGTCCTGTCTTAGTACCTCACAGTAAGACTTCAGTATTTTGTTTGAAGTGTTTCTCAACAATCTCTATATTCAAAAGTATATCCATTAAGATATCGTAAAGCTAATACAAATGGTTTAGGATTCTTCATACTGCTATCACCTTCAATCATCATACAGAATAAAGTTACTATTCCTAAAACTGCCTTATAATAAAATATACAAAGTATTTTAAAATTATGTTGATGTAACAAAAAGATTTTCTTGCACATGATATGCTCATGTTGGAGCCCACTATAAAATTCAGGAAGCATATCAATCCAGGTAAATCAAGTCTGAGTAATAAATAATAGAACACAGCTATTTTGAAGATTTATCACCCCATTATAACAACTATTTAACTATACAATACTGGGACCCACAGAATTTCTCAAATCAACTATTTCTGGACCCACTAAATAACTCTCTTCTACAATGCAGAACATGAGTCATTAAAGTAAAACTTATGTCCACTCATGCATATTACATATGAACTAATTCTCTATAAAAGAAACTTACTAAGGTTGAATGTAAAGAAGCATTATACCCAATTACTTTACACTACAACCTTTTAACTCACGGTGGGAATTAATTTCTTGACAATGATAATATCAGAGAGATTGGCAACAGCCTTCTGAAAGCCAGACTATACTTTACATCATAAAACATATCAATAACAAGGAAAGTCAGACAGGGTGCAGGGAAAGGAAGATAAGATGCTTGATAACAAAAGAAACACTAATATGTAAACATAAAAAGAAAGCTGATGAAAATACTTACTGAAAAGGTAATATTATAATACAAACTAAATGTGCATAAAAAGTTTCCATGTTTTTCTTAAAAATTTTGCAAGGCCAACATATTCTTGTATTAACAAGTTATCATTCACAAACTCATTCTCTCAAAACCCTTGCCCTCACCCCTATTATTTTCAGCAATGTTATTTTTAAGAATAGGAGCAAATATCATTTCCTATCTCTTCTGGAAAAGATGTTCAAGATAAAAAAGTGATATTGAGTAGGCAGGTCTGCAGTGCTGACAGAGGTTTATTAAAATCGATAGCTTTCTACAGAAGTGAAAAATTTCTCATCATCAATGTAAGAAGCAACCTGGAAAAAAATTATTAACTGATCTATAAATGATCAATATTCAGGAAACAAAATCTGTGCTATTTATTCTGTGCCTGACAGCATAGTGCCATAGGGCATTATGTGGTTTAACTAAAACACCTGCATTCATGGATGAATAAGCACTGGGCAAATGTTTTTTTATTTGTGAATAGAAATGACAGAGATTAGTATGACGTGTAATGGGAAAAAAAACGCTTTAAAACAGCAGAAAGTAATGTGCTAAGTACTAATTTAACACAAAATCTACCTCTTAAAATTCCATAACGGGAGAAGGTGAGATTTCCACTATTGAGAAACAACGGAAATGAGCTGCAGCTGCTCACTGGAGAACTGAAAGATCGAGATACAGAGCTCAATGATATGGGTGCAGTACATCAGACACAACTTCTTTCACAGGAAGAGGATCGGCAGAAAGCGTTGACTTTGGAAGAATGTTGCAGCAAATTAGAAGGAAACTTTATGTCTTGATTCCATCAAGGACGAATCTGAGAAATGAAAACTGACAACAACTCTCTCGGACACCTTAACCGGACAGCAGCTACTATTAGAAGCCCTCTTTTTGAAGAGAGAGGGATGCCTACCGTCCCCATTCCTCAGAAAGGGTGATCACAGAGAGGACAATCAGATGTTAATCCTGTGGTTTGTGAGCAACTTGTATTTTCTAGAGATTTCACAATGGAACTATCCATTAAAAAACTACTGCTAGGGTGGACCTTCAAAATGGTGGAGAAGTAAGACGTGGAGACCACCTTCCTCCCCACAAGTACATGAAAAATACATCTATGTGTGGAACAACTCCTACAGATCACCTACAGAATGCTGGCAGAGGACCTCAAACGTCCCAAAGGGTAAGAAAATCCCCACGTACATGGCCGTGTGACTGACAGGGTCTTGGTGCTCCAGCCTGGTGTGAGGCATGAGCCTCTGAGGTAGGAGAGTGGAGTTCAGGACACTGGACCACCAGAGACCTCCTGGCCCGATGTAATATCAATCTGTGAGAGCTCTCCCAGAGACCTAAGACCCAACTCCACCCAATGGCCAGCAAGCTCCAGTGCTGGATGCCCCAAGCCAAACAACTAGCAAGACAGGAAAACAATCCTTTAGGCAGAGGGGCTCCCTAAAATCGTAATAAGTTAACAGACATCACAAAACACACCATGTGACACAGCCCTGCCCACCAGAAAGACAAGATGCAGCCACACCCACCAGAACACAGGCACCAGTCCCCTCCACCAGGAAGCCTACACAAGCCACTGAACCAACCTTACCCACTGGGTGCAGACACCAAAAGCAACAGGAACTCTGAACCTGAAGCCTGCAAAAAGGAGACCCCAAACACAGTTAAGTTAAGCAAAATGGGAAGACAGAGAAATATGCAGCAGATGAAGGAGCAAGATAAAAACCCACCAGACCAAACGAATGAAGAGGAAATAGGCAGTCTACCTGAAAAAGAATTCAGAGTAATGATAGTAAAGATGATCCAAAATGTTGGAAATAGAATGGAGAAAATACAAGAAACACTTAACAAGGATGGAGAAGAACTAAAGAGCAAACAAACAATGATGAACAACATAACAAGTGAAATTAAAAATTCTCTAGAAGGAACCAATAGAAGAATAACTGAGGCAGAAAAAAATGGATAAGCAAAGTGGAAGATAAAATAGTGGAAATAACTACCACAGAGCAGAATAAAGAAATAAGAATGAAAAGAATTGAGGGCAGTCTCAGAGACTTCTGGGACAACATTAAATGCACCAACATTCGAATTATAGGGGTCCAAGAAGAAGAAGAGAAAAAGAAAGGGTCTGAGAAATATTTGAAGAGATTATAGTTGAAAATTTCCATAACGTGGGAAAGGAAATAGTTAAGTCCAGGAAGCGCAGAGAGTCCCACACAGGATAATTCCAAGGAGTAACACGCAAAGACACATACTAATCAAACTATCAAAAATGAAATACAAAGAAAAAATATTAAAAGCAGCAAGGGAGAAACAACAAATAACATACAAGGGAATCCCCATAAGGTTTAAGGTTAACAACTGATCTTTCAGCAGAAACTCTGCAAGCCAGAAGGGAGTGGCAGGACATATTTAAAGTGATGAAGGAGAAAAACCTACAACCAAGATTACTCTACCCAGCAAGGATCTCATTCAGATTTGACGGAAAAATTAAAACATTTACAGACAAGCAAAAGCTAAGAATATTCAGCACCACCAAACCAGCTTTACAACAAATGCTAAAGGAACTTCTCTAGGCAGTAAGCACAAAAAAAGGAAAAGACCTACAAAAACAAACCCAAAACAATTAAGAAAGTGGTAATAGGAACATACATATCAATAATTACCTTAAATGAAAATGGAGTAAATGTCCCAACCAAAAGATATAGACTGGCTGAATGAATACAAAAACAAGACCCATATATATGCTGTCTACAAGAGACCCACTTCAGACCTAGGGACACATACAGACTGAAAGTACGAGGATGGAAAAAGATATTCCATGAAATGGAAATCAAAAGAAAGCTGGAGTAGCAATTCTCATCAGACAAAATAGACTTTAAAATAAACATTATTACAAGAGACAAAGAAGGACACTACATAATGATCAAGGGATCAATCCAAGGAGATATAACAATTGTAAATATTTATGCACCCAACATAGGAGCACCTCAATACATAATGCAAATGCTGACAGCCAAAAAAGGGGAAATTGACAGTAACACAATAATAGTAGGGGACTTTAACACCCCATTTCACCAATGGACACATCATCCAAAGTGAAAGTAGATAAGGAAACACAACCTTTAAAAGACACATTAAACAAGATGGACTTAACTGATATTTATAGGACATTCCACCCAAAAACAACAGAATACACTTTCTTCTCAAGTGCTCATGGAATATTCTCCAGGATAGATCATATCTTCGGTCACAGATCAAGCCTTGGTAAATTTAAGATAATTGAAATCATATCAACTGTCTTTTCCCACCACAACTCTATAAGACTAGATATCAATTACAGGGGAAAAAAACTGTAAAAAACATAAACACATGGAGGGTAAACAATACAGTACTAAATAACCAAGAGATCACTGAAGAAATCAAAGAGGACATTAAAAAATACCTAGAAACAAATAAACAACCTAACCTTACACCTAAAGCAATTAGAGGAAGAAGAAACAAAAAACCCCAAAGTTAGCAGAAGGAAAGAACGCATAAAGATCAGATCAGAAATAAATGAAAAAGAAATGAAGAACACAATAGCAAAGATCAATAAAACTAAAAGCTGGTTCTTTGAGAAGAAAAACAAAATTGATAAACCACTAGCCAGACTCATCAAGAAAAAAAGGGAGAAGACTCAAGTCAACAGAATTAGAAATGAAAAGAGAGAAGTAACAACTGACACTGCAGAAATACAAAGGATCATGAGAGATTACTACAAGCAACTTTATGCCAATAGAATCGACAACCTGGAAGAAATGAACAAATTCTTAGAAACGCACAACCTTCCAAAACTGAACTAGGAAGAAATGGAAAATATGGACAGACCAATCACAAGTAATGAAATTGAAACTGTGATTAAAAATTTTCCAACAGGGTTTTGCTGGTGGTGCACTGGGTGAGAAGCCGCCTGCCAAGCAGGGGACACAGGTTCGATCCCTGGTCCAGGGAGATCCCACATGCCACGTGTTGCATAACTACTAAGCCTATGCTCTAGAGCCTGTCAGCCACAACTACTGAGCCAACGCACCTAGAATCCGTGCCCCACAGCAAGAGAAGTCACCGCAACAAGAAGCCTGCAGGTGGCATGAAAGACCCAAAACAGCCAAAAATAAATAAATAAAATAAATAAATTTATTTTTTAAAAAAATCTTCCAAAAAACAAAAGCCCAGGACCAGATGCCTTTACAGGCGAATTCTATCAAACTTTTAGAGAAGAGCTAACAGCTATCCTACTCAAACTCTTCCAAAATATAGCAGAGGGAGGAACACTCCCATAATCATTCTACGAGGCGACCATCACCCAGATACCAAAACCAGACAAAGATGTCACAAAAAAGGAAAACTACAAACCAATATCACTCTGAACATAGATGCAAAAATCCTCAACAAAATACTAGCAAACAGAATCCAACAGCACATTAAAAAGATCATACACTATGACCAAGTGGGGTTTATCACACGGATGAGAGGATTCTACAATATACGCAAATCTATCAATGTGATACACCATATTAACAAACTGAAGGATAAAAACCATACGATAATCTCAATAGATGCAGAAAAAGCTCTTGACGAAATTCAACACCCATTTATGATAAAAACTCTCCAGAAAGTAGGCATAGAGGGAACTTACTTCAACATAATAAAGTCCATATATGGCAAACCCACAGCCAACATCGTTCTCAATGGTGAAAAACTGAAACCATTTTCTCTAACATCAGGAACAAGACAAGGATGCCCACTCTCACCACTATTATTCAACATAGTTTTGGAAGTTTTAGCCACAGCAATCAGAGAAGAAAAAGAAATAAAAGGAATCCAAATCGGAAAAGAAGAACTAAAACTGTCACTGTTTGCAGATGACATGATACTGTACATAGAGAATCCTAAAGATGCTACCAGGAAACTACTAGAGCTAATCAATGAATCTGGTAAAGTAGCAGGATACAAAATTAATGCACAGAAATCTCTTGCATTCCTATATACTAATGAGGAAAAAATCTGAAAAGAAATTAAGGAAACACTGCCATTTACCATTGCAACAAAAAGAAAAAATACCAAGGAATAAACCTACCTAAGGAGAAAAAAAGACCTGTATGCAGAAAATTATAAGATACTGATGAATGAAACCAAACATGATACAAACAGATGGAGAGATATACCATATTCTTGGATTGGAAGAATCAACATTGTGAAAATGACTATACTACCCAAAGCAATCTACAGATTCAATGCAATCCCTATCAAACTACCACTGGCATTTTTCACAGAACTAGAACAAAAACTTTCACAATTTGTATGGAAACACAAAAGACCCCGAATAGCCAAAGCAATCTTGAGAAAGAAAAACAGAGCTGGAGGCATCAGGCTCCCTGAATTCAGACTATACTACAAAGCTACAGTAATCAAGACAGTATGGTACTGGCACAAAAACAGAAATATAGATCAATGGAACAGGATAGAAAGCCCAGACATAAACCCATGCATATATGGTCACCTTATCTTTGACAAAGGAGGCAGCAAAATACAATGCAGAAAAAACAGCCCCTTTAATAAGTGGTGCTGGGAAAACTGGACAGCTACATATAAAAGAATAAAATTAGAACATTTTGTAACACCATACACAGAAATAAACTCAAAATGGATTAAAGACCTAAATGTAAGGCCAGACACTGTCAAACTCTTTAGAGAAAAAGTTAGGAGGAACACTCTTTGACATAAATCACAGCAAGATCCTTTTTGACCCACCTCCTAGAGAAATGGAAATAAAAACAAAAATAAACAAATGGGACCTAATGAAACTTAAAAGCTTTTGCACAGCCAAAGAAACCATAAACAAGACGAAAAGACAACCCTCAGAATGGGAGAAAATATTTGCAAAAGAAGCAACTTACAAAGGGTTAATCTCCAAAATATACAAGCAGCTCATGCAGCTCAATATCAAAAAAGCAAACAACCCAATCCAAAAATGGGCAGAAGATCTAAATAGACATTTCTCCAAAAAAGATATACAGATTGCCAACAAACACGTGAAAGAATGCTCAACATCACTAATCATTAGAGAAATGCAAATCAAAACTACAATGAAGTATCACCTCACACCAGTAAGAATGGCCATCATAAAAAAATCTACAAACAATAAATGCTGGAGAGGGTGTGGAGAAAAGGGAACCTTCTTGCACTGTTGGTGGGAATGTAAATTGATATAGCCACTACGGAGAACAGTATGGAGGTTCCTTAATAAACTAAAAATAGAACTACCATATGACCCACCAATCCCACTACTGGGCATATACCCTGAGAAAACCATAATTCAAAAAGACACATGCACGCCAATGTTCACTGCAGCACTATTTACAATAGCCAGGACACGGAAGCAACCTAAGTGTCTATCGACAGACGAATGGATAAAGAAGATGTGGCACATATATACAATGGAATATTACTCGTCCATAAAAAGAAATGAAATTGAGTTATTTGTAGTGAGGTGGAGGGACCTAGAGCCTGTCATACAGAGTGAAGTAAGTCAGAAAGAGAAAATCAAATACAACATTCTAACACATATATATGGAATCTAAAAAAAAAAACAATTGTTCTGACGAACCTAGGGGCAGGACAGGAATAAAGATGCAGACATAAAGGATGGACATGAGGACACGGGGAGGGGGAAGGGTAAGCTGGGACGAAGTGAGAGAGCAGCACTGACATATATACACTACCAAATGTAAAATAGATAGCTAGTGGGAAGCACCTGCATCTCACAGGGAGATCAGCTTGGTGCTTTGTGACCCCCTAGAAAGGTGGGATAGGGAGGGTGGGAGGGAGATGCAAGGGGGAGCGGATATGGGGATATATGTATATGTATAGCTGATTCACTTTGTTATACAGCAGAAACTAACACACCAGTGTAAAGCAATTATACTCCAATAAAGATGTTTAAAAAAAAAGTTCCATAACTGGAAATACCAAACTCTTCTCTTTTAATTGCTTCAAGAAAAACTTCTAAGTGTATTACCATTTAGCACTTCCTAGTAGGGGTCTCAATGTAGGAGAAAAATAGAGGTGAAAAGGTGACAGAAGAAATAAAAAGAGGGAGAGGGGCAACTGGTGTCTAGGATTAAATATTCAAACCACCTTCAAATGTTCAAAGCAGCTTAGGATTGGAAATTGTTATTGCTTCCAGAGACAGAGGAGGAAATCAAAAGTGCAGAGTGGTTTACAGTGTAATTTTGGGATTATGAAGCAAATACAGTCACCTCATAAAGCAGAAATGGTAATCAGGTCTCAAATTTACTTCCTGGCCAAAGGAACAAATCACCATCTATATGTTTCCCATAGACTACAGTTAAAGTTATTACCTCTCTTCCCAAGTGTGCTCTAAGGAAGAGAAAGACAAATGCATCATGGATTGTCAGAGTTGGAATAAACCTACCAGATCATAAGGGCAACCTCACCTGTTACATACACCTGCAGGACAGGGATTATTTCTTATTTGTCTTTAAATCCCAGCACCTAGCACATATTAAGCACTAAAATAGTTTTGGAATGAAAGTGAAACTCCTTCCACTTCTATATACAGCTGACCCTTGAACAACACAGGGCTTAAGGCCACTGACCCTCCATTTAGTCAAAAATCGGTGTATAACTTATAGTAAGCCCTCCACATCTGTATCTGCAGTACCTCCATATCTGCGGTTCAGCATCCTCAGATTCAACCAACCTCAGACTGTGTAGTATAGTAGTATCTACTATTGAAAGAAATCTGCTTATAAGTGGACCCATGTAGTTCAAACCTATGTTGTTCAAGGGTCAACTGTATAAGGAAAGGGACACAGAGAGAAGTTAAGGTCGCTTAGAAATAGCACTAAGTCTGCCGATGCATGCCCTGGCTCATGACCTTAACTTTATATATTTAGAAAAAGGCACCAAGTGATGACGCATTCCACGCAACATCACTGACACTGTTTCAATCTTCATGCCAGAAACATCAATTCTGATTCTAGAACTGGTACTTATACATACTTAACCAAGAAGGATAAATCTGAGTCCCTGTCCTACATCACACTTTAGGACTTGACTGACTGCTGCTCAAAGGATGATGTTTCACCACTACTAAAACAAATGCTCATTAACTAAGTCAGTCAGCCTTTAGTAGGGGCGCACTGTGTGCTCGATACTGCACTAGGGATGAGAAATACAAAGCTGAATAAAACATGTTCTCTGCCCTTGAAAAAATTCACAGACTACTGGTTGAAACAAATGTCGAGCAAAATTATTTCCATAATGTAAGACATGCTATAATCATGGTGCTAAGGGAACAGAAAGAAGGTGCAGCATCTACCTCTCCTGGGAACAAAGCAGCTGATGTCTGCCCTGAGTCTTGATGGATAAGTCACAGAAAGAAAGAGAAGTCGCTAAGCCAGAGGGAATACATGCAAAAACATTAAATATGAAAGGCATGGCCTGTGCTAAGCACAAGTGGCTGTATCTGAGATAAAAAACCAAACAGGTAGCAAGGAGCTTGTGAAAAATCTATATACAGTCAGCACTCCATATCTATGGGATCAACAAATTGCAGATCGAAAACATTTGAAAAAAAGAAAATTCCAAAAAGTTCAAAAGGCAAAAGTTGAACTTGCCACACACCAGCAACTATTTACATAGCATTTCTGTTGTATTTACAACTATTTGCCTAGCCTTTACATTATTAGGTATTATAAGTAATCTAGAGATGATTTAAAGTATACAGGAGAATGTACATAGGTTATATGCAAATACTATACTATTTTATGTAAGGAACTTGCGCATCCTCAGATTTTGGTACTGATCCCCCACAGATACCAAGGGATGACTGAACAATGCCATGGGCAATAAGAAGCCACTACAGGGTTAGGCATACGTGGTAGACAGAGTAATCCCACCCCTACCCCTCAAAGATGGCCATGTCCCAACATCAGAACCTATGAATACCCTACATAGCAAAGGGGGAATTAAAAACGGAATTACGGTTGCTACCAGATGATTTTAAAATAGGGAGATTACTCTAGATTATCCAGATGGACCAAATCTAATTACGTAATTCATTAAGGCTGAGACCCTTTCCCAGGTGGGTTAGAGAGATGAAATGGAAGAAAGAAGAGATTCAAAGCATGAGATGGACTCAACCTGCCTTTACAGGCTTTAAAGATGGAGGAAGGGGAATATGAACCAAGGAATGTGGGTGGAATCTAAAAAGCTGAGACAACCCTAAACTGACAGCTAGCAAGGAAACAGGGATGCCAGTCTCACGAACGCAGGGAATTGAATTCTGCTAATAACCCAAATGATCAAGCAAACAGGGTTGAGTCTCCTCATTCTTGAACACACAACATGTCTCCATTTATTAAGACCTTCTTTGATTTCCTTCACCATGATTTTGTAGTTTTCAGCATAAAAGTCCTGTACACAATTTGTTTAGACTTACACCAGAGTATTTTGTTTGTCTGTTTGTTTTGGAGCAGTGGTAAACAGTGTTGTTTTCCAAAAGTCATTGCTAGAATATAGAAATACAATTGATCGTTTTGTTCAGGTAAAAAACAGATAATATAAATTTACCCTCTGAATATTTAAGTGTTCAGTACAGTACTGTCAACTGCATTCCTACTGTTGTACAACAGAGCTCTAAAACTTTTCCTCTTGTGAAACACAATTGATTTTTGTTTATCCTGAATCCTGAAATCTTGCTGAACTCAGTGATTAGTTCTAGTTCAAAAAGTTCTTTGAACTTTTCTGTGTAAACAACTATGTCACCTGTAAATAGGGACAGTTTTATTTCTTCCTTTCTGATTCATATGCGTTTTATTTCATTGTGGCCTCAGTGCTCTGGCGAGAACTTCTAGCACTGTGTTAAGAGTGTTAAGAGGGAAAGTCCCTGCTTTGTTCCCAGTCAGAGGGGAAAAGCATTCAGTATTTCACCACTATATACCATAGTAGCTACAGGATTTTTGTAGATTCATGTTATCAAGTTAAAGTACCCCTCTGTATTAGTTTCCTAGGGTTGCTATAACAAAGTATCACACAGTGGGTGACTTAAAACAACAAACTTATTCTCATAGCTCTGGAGTCTGGAAGCTCAAAATTAAATTGTCAGCAGAATCAGGCTCCCACTGAGGCTATGGATAGAATCCTTCTTTGCCTCCTCTTAGCTTCTGGTGGTAGCTGTTAATCTAGGATTCCCATACCTCTGTCATCACGTTGTATGCTCCCGATGTCTCTTTTCTTCTTATAAGGACACCTGTTATATCAGATTAAGAGTCCATTCTACTCCCTATGATCCCATCTTAATTAATCTGCAATAAAGTCACATTTCTAAGGTGCAAGTTAGGACTTAAACATATCTTTCTGGGGAACACAATCCAATCCATAACATCTATTCTTATTTTTATGACAGTTTTTATCATGAAATAGGGGTTAAGTTTTATCAAATGCTTTGTCTGCATCAATTGATATGATCAGGCGACTGTTCTTCTCTAGCCTTGTCCATATAGTATATTACAATAAGGATTTTTGTGTCTATATTCATGATGGACATTGCTCTGTAAAGGTGGAGGTTTCAGGTTTGTTTTTGTTTTGTCTTGTTATTGTTTTTGTCTGGTTTTGCTATCTGTACAAGCTTCATAAATTGCAAACTGTTCCCTGCTCTTGTATTTTCTAGAGACTGTGTAGAATTGATATTATTTTTCTTCAAATGTTTGGTAAAATTCTCTAGTGAAATCATCTGTACTTGATCTTTCAAGGAGTTTCAAATTAGTAATTCAATTTCCTTAATAGACGACTATTCAAATTTTCTATCTCATATTGGGAATGTTGTAGTACTTTATGCTTTTCAAAGAATTGGTCTTTTTCATCTAACTTGTCAATTTTGTGTGTTTACAGTTGTTTGTAGCATTCCCTTATTACCCTCTTGATGTAGGGTCTATAGTGATATTCTCTGTTTCATTCCTGATATTGGTAATTTGTGTCTTCTCTTTTTTTCCTCATCAATATTAACAAAGGCTTGTCAATTTTATTAATCTCTCCAAAGAGCCAGCTCCTTGTTTCACTGATTTACTCTATTGTTTTTCTGGTTTCAATTTAATTGATTTCTGCTGTTTATTATTTCCCTCCTTCTGCTTGCTTTGGGCTTACTTGCTTTTCTTTTTTTTTTAAGATTCTTTTTTTTTGGCGGCACCACACAGCTTGCGGGATCTTAGTTCCCTGACCAGGGATTGAACCCAAGGCCTTGGCAGTGAGAGCACGGAGTCCTAACCACTGGACCGCCAGGGAATTCCCTATTTTTTTTAGATTCTTAAGGTGATAACTGAAATTACTAATGTGAGCCTTTTCCTCTTTTCTAATGTATGTGTTTAGTGCTATAGTAATGCTTTAGATGTGTCCCACAAATTTTGAAATGTGGTATTCTCATTTTCATTATGCTTGGTATATTTTTTTTTTCTTTTGAGACTTCTTCTTTGACCCAAGGACTATATAGAAGTGTGTTGTTTACTTTCCAAATGTTCAGAAGTCTTCCTGTTATCTTTCTGTTAGTGATTTCTAGTTTGAGTCCATTTTGGTGAGAGAACACATTTAGTATGATTTCAGTTCTTTTAAATTTGATGAGGTTTGCTCTGTAGCCCAGGATATGGTCTGTCTCGGTATATGTTCTGTGGTAATAAGAAAAGAATGTGTATTCTTTTATCATTGGATGGAGTCTTCTATAAATATACGCTTTTGCTTGATGGTGGTGTTGAATTTTTTATACCCTTAGTGATTTTCTGTCCACATGTTGTATCAATTGTTGACTTAGTTGTTAAGTCTCCATATCTAATTGTGGATTTATCTATTTTTCCTTTCAGTTCTATTATTTCTTGTTTCATGTGTTTTGCATATCTGTGATTTGACACATACACATTTAGGATTGAGCTTTTGGTGGTTTGACTCTTATTATATAGAATCAATCTCTTTTACTTCCTTACTCTGAGGTCTAAATTATATTAAAAATAGCCACAACTGCTTTCTTTTGATTAACATTTATATATATGTCTATTACGCTTTTACTTTCCATTTGCCTATATCAATATATTTGAAGTAAATTTCTAATAGAAAATATATAACTAGTGATATTTTTAATCCAGTCTGCAAATCTCCTTTAATTAGCATATAACCATTTACACCTAATGTAATTATTGATATGTTAAGGTTTCAGTCAACCATTTTTTTTTTGGTTTTTGTTTGTTCACTTTATCTTCTTTTTCCTGACTTCCCATGGTTTACTTCAACATGTTTTAGAATTCCATTTTGATTTACCTAATGTGTTTTTCTGTCTTGCTGGCTGCCCCTTTCATGGTCCCCTGGCTTAAGAGTAGTAGTAGCCTTTTATTGGGATTTTGTCTATGCTTATTAGTATTTCTAGGTTGCTGACTTCTTTAGGTCCAAATCTGGGATCAAAGAGGCAAAAAGAAAATTCACAGAACTCACCACCATGTTGTTCCTTGGGTCCCAAGTTCCCTAGCCTACGTGCCATTTTGTATTTATTTCATATACAATGTCTTATTTTTTTTAGTTGTGCTTAGTGAGGAATAGGTAAAAGTACATCTACTCCATCTTCTTAGAAACACAAGTTTGAAACATCTACAGTTAACATGTGAGAATAGGCAGAAACTCCCAACCAAGGCACCTGAGAAAAGGCAGTGAAGATGACATAACAAATCTTAAGGAATACACCAGAAACTAATACAACATTGTAAATCAATACTTCATGAATAAATAATTTTTTTAAAAAAATCATAAGAAGAGAGAAAATAGATAAGAGTCAAGGGTCAACTGCTGAAGTGAGGTCAAATAAAAACTGAAAAGAACCATTAAAAGCTGAATTCAAGACCAGTTTATAAATAACTCTGTAATAGTAAAATTCTGATTGCAGAAGAATTAAAAAAAGAAAAAGGGTGGTTAGAATAGACATAATAAATGTAATAGGGGATAAAGATTTGATGGGAAAAATCTGAAGGAGAAACAAGAAGAGGTAAACAAACAAATAGTTAAAATAGGGTATAACAAGCATTAGGACAAACGTAAGCAAAGGATGCTAAAGAAGCAGGTAAGGTAACTACCTAATGTGGCAGGGGCTAGAAAAAAATCCTCAATCAAAGAAAATTTTATGCCTACAATCTTCACATGGAAAGATGCTAACATATCTTCAGTTTAAAAAGCAGATATGGTAATACGGTAATTTCTACTTTTTTTCAAAAATATGTGTTTTTGTTCCTTTATAGGAAATGTGACACGTATGCGGAGCTATACAGACACATTCTTAATTATCTCCTACCTAATCAGCTCACTCATTTACCTGCCGGTTTCCAATCCATGTATGAAACACTGGCTAACATCCATGGCAAAACGAGCATTCCAGGCAAGTGTTCTACTCTCTCATACATCCACATGCTTCTGCTCCCACCAAGAATCAGATGGATTGGTTTCCAAATGCATTTTTGCCAGTTGTACTTATTGCTATAATTATGTAATTTAAACTACATAAACAGACAACATATCATTGGGAAAAGTGTTGTTGTTCCTATGAAAATTAAGTCTAATGCTTTGGAAACATTTTTTAAAAGATGACATTTAAACAGTGCTATAGAAGTAGATGTAGACGCAAGCGTAAATATATTGAGAGATCATCAAAAAGACTTTTTTTTAAAGAGTAAGAATTCTATTCTCAGGTTACTTTGTAGAGCCCCCACTTTCCTGTTCCCCAGTAAAACACCATCATGAGGGCAACAACGCATCATGACTATGGTTTATGCAGTCAGCCTTTGTCTCCTCCAAGAACAGCTCTGGGTTCCACATCGAACATCTACAGAAAAAAATGGATGTTTATGTTTTGAACTTTTAAAAAAAAAAGGGTATATGTGAATCATTTAGTTTATGATTCCCTGCTTTAACCAACTTTTTTCAAATAAACAGCAATAGAGGTAAACAAGAGAACCTCCTCACACACACCCACTCCTACCCAAGAAGTTACAGTGTCCAAGTAGGTGATGCTATTCATTTCTCCTTCATTTTGCTTTTGTGTATTGTTTATTTTCCTGCCATGAATTTATATTTTTAATAGTAAGACAGCATTTTTTAATTACGAAAAACAATAATTTTACATGAACGCCTAGGGAAGCACAAAGTTATTTTGCTAAAAATCAACATAAGGAGCTTCTTGAAAGAGGATAAAATACATCACTGGTCACATGTGACAGAGTAACAAATTTCAGACCTTAAACTTAGAAGGTCAGCTTTAATATGTATAATATCCAGATCCAATTTACATTTCTATGTCAGAGCAATATATCACCAATGCTGAATATAATTATAGCTTATTTTAAGCTTTCATTTTTACCTACTCTTAGCAAGGTGACTAATTACTTAAGATGAAGAGTTCTGGGGAGAGTACAAAGCAATTAACATGCTCTGTAGGGCAAAACAAACATACACCTACATCCCATTCAACAGGCCATCCACAAAAATGACACTAAATTATACAGGCGGATAGGAAATTTAGGAACTAAATAATGTTCTGATTGTAAAATCTATCAAACTTCAAAATACAACCATTAACATGTATATTTTCTAGGAATTGACTTTTAAAGAAATTATGTATTTAAAACTAGCTATTTATTCCTCCCTCTAATATTAGATGAAATAATGAAGTAACAAACTGAATAATCCATTCTCATAGTTACTTTTTAGCTACAACATATTCAAGGGGATAAAATGTCTAGAGAAAGTATTCCAAATAAAATGTAAAGACAACCAGATGAACTGCAATGACGAAAAACAAAGCACCTTATACAAGAAACATGAGTTCTTTATCTTTAGATGAAAAGATAGTAGGAGAACTACAGATTTAACATAATCACTATGCACTCTAATGAAAACTTAAGCCTACTATTAAAAGTAACATTGCAGAAATTGAAATAGTTTAAAACTATTAAATAGTTTAAGTATTAGTAAGCAAATTTCTTAGTATCAAATGCATCATTACTTTAGGAAAGCATTAACTGAATTATTCATTTTAGTATTAGTAAGCAAATTTCTTAGTATCAAATGCATCATTACTTTAGGAAAGCATTAACTGAATTATTCATTTTAAATACAGACTAATTTGACAGCCAACAAATGGGGAAAGAAAAATTGTCATCACACTTAAGGCCTTCCACCATCTGTTCCCACCCTAAATACTTGCTACTACTGCCTAATACTAGTCCAGCAGATCAGATCAGTCCATAAATTTAACTATTAAGTCCATAATCTGCCCTTGATTCTGTCAAGTTCATTCCTAGCTTCACTCATAATGCTCCCCTCCACAGAATTACCTCTTCTCTAACCAATGAAACGATTTCATCTTTCAAGGGCCAGTTCGAATTTCCTCCTTGTTTGAACTCTCACTAATTTAAGTTTCTCCATTTGCTCAAAGGGTTTCATTCCCGTGATCCCAGATATTCCTCCAATTACTGCCCATTTATTTCTCTCCTTTCTTTTATAGCAGAAGGTCTCAAATGATTTCATCACAGGTGTAGTCAGTACATCTTCATCCATTCACTCCATCTCACTTCAATCTGGCTTCTGCCAAGCAGTCTCCACAAAATTACTTTTCTCAAAGGTCACTAACAGCCCTCCCCTTGCTAATTCCCACTGTATTACCTTGCCCCACCTCAGCAGCATTCTATGTGGTTTGCCACCCCCTTCTTTTGAAACACTCTTCCTCTCTTAGGTTCAGGAAATCAGCCTCCTGGTTTTTCCTCCTCCCCACCAGCCAGAGCTCAATCTGTTTTCCTGGCTTCTCCTCCCTTTCTGGGCCACAAATAATTGCTGAGTTCCTCAGAGCTTCTTCCAGGAACTCTTCTGTACCTTGCTCTCTTTCCAGATGCATGTGCACAGATACATACACGCCAGCCCTGGATCTCTGCCATTCTCAGAGCTTTATGTACAATCCACATATAAAAACAGTACATATCTCCACTCCACATTTCTCCACTGAGCTGCAGACTCACATATCTGGCTCCTTGCCCGATATCTCAAATTGTGAAACTCTTGGACATATCAAACTTAACATGTTTAAAAGAGATATTTGATTTTCTTCTCCAAAATGCATGGAATCAGTAACAATCATTTTCCTCTCTCCCAGCATGGATGACGAATGTCGCCTGCCATGCACGAAGGATGTTGTAGACATCAGCCTCTGTAGCCACCCCCAATGGTGCACCTTGAGGGGATTCAGGATGGAGAAAAACATGATACTGGCCCTGGATAGTTAAGGTGCATATCAAAGGAACAATTTCAACAAGCCCAGACTCTTGCATCTTCCCATACACAGAAAACTGCTAAATTCATTAACTTGAGATGTCTGGTTTTCTTTAATTAGCAGTAATTTTTAGATATTCTGACTACCTGGGGTTTTTTTCTTTTACAAAAACTCCTATATATCTTGGCTCCTCCCTTACCTCTTCCGAACAGTCCCTCAGAGCTATCTGAGAGGCTGTCTCCTGGGCTTAAGTCCTCAGTAAGTCTGCTAAATAAAACATAACTCTCAACTTTTAGGTTGCGCAATTTTTTTTTCAGTCAACACCAGTTAACAGCACTGCTATCGACCTCTTTGCTCAAGTCAAAAATCCAGGTTTTCTTTCATTCACAGCCCACATCCAATCCATCAACATGTCCTACTGTTTCTACTTCACTTTATCTGCAAAATCCACCCAGCTCCTCGCCCACTACTACAATCCTTATCCAAGCCCCCTCATCCCTCCTGTGGCTACTTCCACAGCCTCCCTTCTGCTCTCCCTGTCCACTCTCTCCCATCTTGAATCTATTCTCTCCACAGAGCAGGAGTGGTCTTTTTAAACAGGTAAGTTAGAATACATCACTTCCTGCTTTAAACTCCTTAATAGCCTCCCACTTACTTAGAATAAAAATCCAATTTCCCTACCATGACTTTAAGACCCTCATGACCTGGCCACTGCCCACCTCTCTGACGGTCCCATCCGCCTGCCACTGTTTCTCCACCTCAGGTCTCTGCTGCCCAGGAGAGGACCAGCTCCAGGACCTGCCAATGCCTAAGCTTCTCTTACCTAGTTCCTTGTCCTCCTGATCTCTTAAACTTCACCATCTCAGACTTTCTCTGACAAGCTTGCATCTAAAAGCTCTCTATGCTTTACTGTTGGTCCCATACTTTTTCTTGACTGAACTGATGATATCTTTTATTTACTTCTATTTTCTATGACTTTCCCCAGTATGCCTCTTGTTACTGTGGTACCTCACACAGGTAGAATATTACACCCTCAGCTGTAATCTAGTGGCATGTTATCCATGACACATACTTAAGGACTTAATTAGATAAGAGCTGGTGGTACATTTATTCTTTAGTGTTTGTTAGGCATTTCTCTCCAAATGGAATCTGAGCAATGTGAGGACCAGGAGAAGTGCTTGCACCTCTTCTAGTTTTGTAACAGGGAGGTCCATATAGACACTAAAGTACCTGGCCTTCTACCCTGAAGAATGAGCAAGACAGGCTCATGCATATCACTTCATTTCATGCTTTAAGTTCCCTATTCTCTCCTTACTATTTAAGTTCATTTAACCTGCGCTCTGATATTCTCTTCTGAGCCCCATATTAAGGTTCTACAACAACAGAACATTTTGTCCCCCTCCTCAGAAATTCACAGCATGACAGAGGAAGCAGCCATACCTAGACTCAAGAGTGAAAAGGCTCAAAACAAATGCACAAGGAAAATTACATGAATTTCTGATCTCTACAACTGTGTTGTCCAATAGGTAGCCACTAGCGACGTGTGTATACTTAAATTTAAATTAATTAAAATTTGATTGCTCAGTCACAGTAGCCACATTTCAAGTGCTTGACAGCCACCTGTGATGAGTTCGAAACACCATAGACACAGCGCATTTCCATCGCTGTACAAAGTTACTGGACTTCTGTTCAAATGAGCCTAATTTCTCTTTGGCCCTGCAGAGACACTCCAGGTGACCTTCCTGGTTCTAAGCTTAATGTGAGTGTTTCTTTTCTGTTACCTTTTATAAATTTTAACATACAAAAGATGTTTAACATATGAAAAGTATACCTATTTCTTTCTGATGTACATTACACCTGTAACAAAATAAACAGAAATCTGTGGTCAGTATAAAATTGAGTTTTACTCTATACGATTTTCTGAATCAAAGAAATTAAAACTTCCTTCTATTGCCAATATACTGTGCCTCCTTTAATATTAAGGCCTTTCTTTATTTATAGTTATATATTTCTCTATGTAGAGTTATGTCAGAGAATATCAAGACAAGGATCAACTTACTTAAATTCTTTACTTAACCCACTCAGCAATATACTCAACACATAATGTCAAGACCAAAAAATTAGTCTCAGAACTAAACTATATAAATTTTCATTTGTAGGATACCAAATAACTAGAAGCTTTAGTGCCTGCAGTACAAATAATTTTTCCACTGAAAATATTTATCTTTACCAAAGAAACCAAAGTATTCAGTAAATAACATCATACTGATAGCTATTATAGATTTGAACACAGAAGGTTTACATTTCTGAAAACGCAGACAATTATCACCAAAAAGAAGAAAGTTTCTTATATTTTGCCTTTACATCCATAAGAAATTGTTTAAGATTAACAGCAGTTTTTTTTTCCCAAATTGCAGTAATCAAATCTTTTCAAATAGTTTTCATTCATATATTCTCCCTTTTATGCCTGAATATCAAACTACTCTATTTTAAAAGCAAAAATTTGAGACTCTATGTTACATTGTAACTGACTTTATATTTGAATAGGATTTTTTTTAATTAATCTTGGCTATTCAAACAGCAATTTATATTTCACTTTGAATAGACTGGGAGACATATATTTTAAAATAGATTGGCAGCACTTTACAATTCTACGACTTTTCATGTCAAGTATAAACTGAGCTATATAGCTCTTATTCACCATTTGCAGAAAATATGTATTTCTCTGTTAAAAGCAATTACTCTATTTTCGATGTACTCTACTTTTATTGTTAACCTTGCATTCAAAGTCAAAGCTTTAAGATACAGGTAAAGTTAACTTTGAAACCAAATAATTATAATATATTTTAATATATCTATGAGCCAAAGCCAAGCTACAGTATGAATGACGATGCACAAAGGAGAAAGCCTCCCAACCAGTGGGGAACATTCAACCTTCTAGAGAGTCTCTCAGAAAAATGACACCAGCTTTGGAGCTGTTGTGAAAAATGCATTGGAAAGTAATGGCTTGCCCTTCAAAAATATCAAGTTAGTATTCACTTGAAAACATTAATAACTATTTTCTTCCAGGGCATGTTTTATTAATATTTCATTCATTTAAAGCACTTTGGAAAGAACAGCAAGCAAAATGGCCTAAAATTAGAGGTAATTCTCAACAAATATTTCTTTAATAAGCAATACTGTCATAAAAGTTACAAATCCTGAATGATAATTTACACATAAATAATGCAAGGCATATCCCAAGATATATGGCAATGTCTAAAGAGGTAAAGAAGAATATTAACATCCTACCATCCTACCTACGCTTTGACTTCTTACTGGAAAACAACCTGGAAAAAATGCTTGTAAGAGGTAAAAGTAAGCACATCTCTGAGGAAATTTCTGTTTAAAAAAAAACACGAACCTCACTAATATTTTTAATCTACCAAAGGGGATGTTTCTATGACTTCTATGATGTGCCATATTGCCAATTTCCTCATCCTGACCACAGGTAGTCAAAGTGAAGGCCACCATGGACCAAAGCTATAGCACTCTGTCAGACCAGCCTCTCCTTTCCTTTCCTACTTTTTATAGTTGGTATGAAGCCCACTCCCTTAGCCTTATCCCACCAAGACTATAGTCCCTGCTGTAGGCAGCCTCCCTTAGATCACTCTTTGATTCTCTTGATATGAATGTCTACTCATCCTTGGAGGTTTTAAAATATAAGCTTTAATCTTTAAGACTTTAACTTCATATGTATTCTCATAGTCTTGAACATAACTTTGAGAAAATAATAATCATGCAATAAATATATCAAAGAAATATGCAGCTACTCAGAAAAACCAAGGCATTTAAGCAGCACTGTATAATAAAATATAACAGAAATGGTATGTATGTGTTGTCCAATATGGTAGCCACAGCCACGTGTCTACTGAGCACATGAAATGTTGCCCTTTTTTTCATTAAACTTTAATTAATTAAATTTAAATAGCCACAAGTGACTAGTAGCTACTGTATTGAACAGCACAGGAAAGAAAACAGAGTCATCTACATTACTAACCTTCCTGACATCATTACTGAAGAGAAAGAAAGAGAAAGACAGGAAAGGAAAATGAAAGACGAAAACTACAAGAATGTACATTACCAAGGAACACCTTTACTCCTCTTGCCCATTCAGAAATTATCACTGTAAATATGTATAAACTGCTAGTTTTTCTAAGGCTGATTTTCAAAAAAAATCTTTTTATCTCATGTCTTAATTTAAATTCCAAAACACCACGAGAATAAAAATAAACTGGAGCATATTATTAAAGAACATTATCCTCCTTCCCTCATTTCTACAAAGGGAGAGGTCTTCTACTATATTCCCCATAAAGCAACATTGGGGGTTACTTCTGGTCACTCCCTCTACCTCGTTATTGGAATATCCCCCAGGAAAAATTACTTTATCAAATTGGTGAAAGTGGAGAAAAAAACAGAACGCTCCTACCTGCATAGGAACCTGGCCTGCAGTTACCTATTCTCTCTACCTATTACTACATGATAAGTGATTCAGTGGGAAGAAGTAAGAAGTATATTTCACCTTCAAGCCCCAGTTTTGCTTTTCACTCTAGCTTTTCCAGCAGTACAGCTGATTTTGTTTCTTACCCTGCTTCTGTATCTACTTTTTAAATGTATTTCAGAATGCAAAAGCAAAAAGACGGTGTAATTAGCATCACCATAAAACCCAGTATTTTGCATGTGTACGTGTCAAACAGGACAGAAGTTGAATTACAGGAAACTGAATAAATGGTAACAGGTCTCTTTTTTGTGGGATTTAGGGGTGAGTCATAGAGAAAGAAGACTTTGGGAGGCCAAGCAAAAGAAAGATACTGAAAAAGTGCTGAAGCAAATGCAGGACCTGAGAGATGACTGTTTATTTCACTTGACCAAGTTGACTGTGTTTAAGTAGAGGTCGTTTCAAGAAATTCAGAGCAGGGTAACCCTTTGTATCTTAGAAAGTTTTTGACCTGATTCAAGTCCTGAGGCACACTATAAAAGCACTTTTATTTACATCTTCTAACACTAAAATAAAGAACCTAAATGTCCAATGAAACTAAAAACTGGAAAAAAACAAAAATTTAACACTTATTGACCTATTATGTATCCCAATAAATAATGCACTGATACTCAGCCCATTTCTTCTCACTCCCCTTCCCCACTTCTATTCTGTTCTGTTCTTGTCTCAAAGGGGCTGAACCTGCAGGCTGCAGTTCCCAGGCTTTGTAATCAACTGCTCTCTGCTAGGTTTGACCAGAGGGAAGGTGAAGAAAGAATAACAAGGATGTTTCTCTCCCTCTCTCTCTCCCTTGGCAGTTTCTCTGCAACAGTTGCATCTTCCCCATGGATCCAGTTTCTTCCACTCAACACCAGGCTGTGAGCTTCCAGAGCATTGCCTTTCCCTCCAGCACAGGGGTGGAGCAACTTCCGCTGTTGCGAACCTCCACTACCTCACTGCTCCCTATTTGGTTTCTCAGTCTTTCCATCACCCATTTAACCAATTTCTGGCATTAACTTCTTTTTTAAAAAGCGTATAGCATGCGCTCTGGTTCCTGTTTTCCTCTCAGGACCCTGACAACATGTATAATACACACATATACATATATGTGCATTAAAGTTTGATTCCGATTTCATCTCCAACTTCTTCCTAGAAAAGCATCTTTGGTAAGAACAAGGAAAGGAACAGAAACTCTTTAAGAATCATAATATGGTATAATAAAGCTTTAAGAAGAGAAACGTTTGACTTGTAGATGTTTTAGTTTGAGTGCTCTAAAGAGCCTGTACCACCCTTACCCCACCACAATGTCATTGATAGAATCCACTGACCAAGACGAGGGACTCTGCAGGCACGGTTGAAGGATGAAGGCCTGGGGGGATTGGCAGTGATAATAAAGGAGGGACAAGAAGCCTTCCTCACTCAAATATCTCTACATCATACTCATTGTCCCTTCCCTCAACTATGGGAGGGAGAGGGGATGTAGGAAACCCAGACTTCTACCGGGTTCACTCTCTCCATGAATTTCTTGGATGTTTCTGAGGAATATTAACACACCCACAAATGTCTAATGTCAAAGTATGATTTTCAGAAAGATAAAAACATTGCTCACCCAAATAAAGCCAGCAGTGTCAAATACTTACCACATTAATGAGAGAACCAGCAAGATGGTGAGGCTGGTTCAAAAAGAATTGGAAAAACATCAGAAGATATATAATGACTTAAAGAAAGGATAGTAGAAGAAGAACAATAATTTAAATATAAAACTAATTAATATCCTGCAGGGCAATAAACGTGCAACTTCTGGGGTTTATCTTTAAAAAATAAAAATTTAAAAAGCAAGCAACAGTAAGGTAAAATAACATAATACTAACATATGCATTAAAAATTTAGGGCAAAGGCACACAAGACCCTATTAACGGTTCACCACTGAGCAGCAGGCTTTGACAATCAAATGACAAAAGAGATGAAGACTTTTTCTTTTCTGGTTATACCCGTCTAAGAAATACAGATTTTTGACATAAGAATACAATGCCTTTATAATTTAAAATTTCTTATCCAACTTTCTTTTTCCTGGTATTAAACTAGATATCCATGACCACCCTCCCAACAACAGTCACCGAGACATGATTTTTAAATTGTGTCTGAGGTGACAAGAAAGTACAGTCTCCTCAAAAGCAAAATTTAAAGAGAGAGAAAGAGAGAGGAATTTAGACAGGTAAGCCTGCCTCAAGCCTCATCTGCTCTGGGGGACAAACGTGAAGCCCTGGAAACCCAACATCTCCTTTGTGGTAGCTGAGCAGAGCGAATAGAACAAGTGTTACAGCCTCAAGCCTGAGAAAAACACCGGCAAAAAGCAAGGCTCTCAAAGGGCCACACCTTAAGTAAGAAGGTGACCTAGTAATAAACCTGCCCAGTAAAGGAGGACATCAAGGCAAATGTCTTCTGATAATTCATAACCCAGTCACACACATATGTGGAGGAAAAAAAACAAAAAAACAAAAACCTCAAACTGGTCATTTTAGTTTAAGGGAGCCCTGGATCATTACGTTCCTAGTAGTAGAAAAGCATTAATTCATTCTAGCAAAATATCTTCAAAATAAATCTCAAAGAAAAAGTTCCAAGGAATAGAAGGTCACACTCTAAAATTACAAAACACACAAAGAAACAAGAAATGAGTAAAGGTGAAAAAAATAAATAAATAACCAACACCAGGAGTAGGCCTGGGAAACCTCTATTTACTAAAATTACAGAGAATATAAAATATTTAATATGTTTAGAGAAATAATAAACAGGATAAAAATAAGCAAGGAGGGGTTTCCCTGGTGGCGCAGTGGTTGAGAGTCCGCCTGCCGATGCAGAGGACATGGGTTCGTGCCCCGGTCCGGGAAGATCCCACATGCTGGGAGCAGCTGGGCCCGTGAGCCATGGCCGCTGAGCCTGCGCATCTGGAGCCTGTGCTCCACAACAGGAGAGGCCACAACAGTGAGGTGCCCGCATACCAAAAAAATAAAAAATTAAAAAATAAGCAAGGAGCATTATGAAAAATTATGAAAAAAGATAAGGAGTTTTGAAACAGCCAAAAATATTATGAGGATGAAATTATAATAATGGAAATTTAAAATACAACTTATAAATTAAATAGCAGATTAGACAATGGTGAAGAAATAATTAGGAAACTAGAAGATATTACAAAGTATTCCCAGAATACAGTACAGAGAGACAAACAGATGGAAACTTCAAAGAGATTAGGAAATAATGGTGTATGGAGTAAGAAGCTCTAACATACAAAACTGAGAGAGGGGGGAATCAATATTCAAAGAGTTAATGGCTGAAATTTTCACAGAACTTATGAAAGACACTAATCATATTCAGGAAGTCCAAAAAACTCCCTAGTAAAAACAAATAAGAAAGAAATTCCACCTAGACACATAGAACACACTATAGAACACCAAAAACAAAACATAATAAAACCAGAGAGAAAAGGCAGATTACCTAGAAGAGCATGAGTTTTAGATAAAAGAGCCTACCTCTCAAAAACAGCAATGTAAGGCAGAAGAAAAAATAGTATCTTCAATGGACTAAGAAAAGATATCAGAAAACCTTAATTTCATGCCCTTAGGAAAACTATTCTTCAAAAGTAAAGGTAAATAAAGTCACTTTCAAACAAATAAAACAGAGTTTTACCACCAAAGGACTCTCACTACTGGAATGTAATGATATACTTGAGCAAAAAGTAAAATCAGAAAAAAATGTGCAAGAACCAAAAAAGGATGAGTATGTATGTGTATAAACACATATACATAAATACATATTTGTAGTATATCTCAGTAGTAACAATAGCTAATTTACAATACTAAAAAAGAAAAAAGAGAAAATTAAAATATCACACAGAACTAGCATACAAATCAAGAGAGGGTGATTGGTGTTAACGTATTTTAAGTTCAGAGGAAGAGAGACTGCTTTTTTGTGTCCCTTTTAAGTACACGCATGTACAGTTTCCTTTTTAAGCGTGTGCATGTTAAATTTCTCTTCTGTTTTCAGATAGAAGAGAATGTCTTCCGAATTAGTAAATGAGGAAAAATGAAATGAGAAATTTAAAATCTATCAAAAGAATTTGAGGAAGAAGAAGGAAGAATACAGAAAAGAATGGGGGAGGGGTGAGCAGGAGGAGGAGGAAGAGGAACATGGAAAAGCAGCATAAACTGAAAATTTTAAATGGAATGTCATATAAATCCCAATATATTTCTACAATTGATATGAACAAAGATTATCAGACAAGATTTTTTTTAAAAGCATCCATGTACTATTTACAATGGATGTTCCTAAAATATAAGAACAAGGTATGAAAAATGATTAATTGTGATAAAATGTGAGTAGCTGCACACAGCATACATAAATATATGAAATACTGAGAGGAAAATGCAAGTCTTCAAAGAGCACATAGAAGATGATGCCATTTAAATAATGTTCAAAAAGATATAAAACCAAGCAATATATTAGGAATACATATATGGTAATCTATAATGCAAAGAAATCCAAAATTCAGGACAGTGGTCACCACGGAATAGTGCGAGAAAGGGACACTGAATTAAGGAGGGAGGCATAGAAGCTTCAAAGTTATAGGCAGTAATCTATATGCTGGCCTCATTAGTAGGTGAGTGGGCACTTATTTCACTATAATGACAAACAGCCTTTTTTTATACGTTTAACATTTTATAAAAATAATTTTTATAGTAAGTCAAACTGTTAGTAACTTCAAATTTTTGTCTTGACTTTTTCTCTTCAGATCAGGTTGACACCAAGGAATACAGTGATCTCGTTTCTTGCCACAAGCCTCCTGTCTCTATCCTCATGTGCAGTACGTGGCACAAAACATTCAGCAACTCCAAAGATAAGCTCTCCTACCAGCTTTATGTTTTAAAGCCCAGAAATGCAGGAAAACTACACTCTAAACATAGCACTGATTAAATGGAATAATGACACATACAGGCTGCTTACTTGCTCTGCAGTAAACATATATTTTACTGCAAAATTTTCTAAAGTGATCTTCTCGAAGTTACAGTTAACTTAATCAAATCTAGTTCCAAAACCTCCTTAGAAATCTTCTAACAAAATGATAAATTGTAAAATATCTCTTGTAAACTTCAAAATGCACACATTAAGCATGAGTAAAGGAAGATAATGCCTAGGGCTTCCCTGGTGGCGCAGTGGTTGAGAATCTGCCTGCCAATGCAGGGGACACGGGTTCGAGCCCTGGTCTGGGAAGATCCCACATGCCGCGGAGCAACTAACCCCGTGAGCCACAATTACTGACCCTGCGCGTCTGGAGCCTGTGCTCCGCAACAAGAGAGGCCGCGATAGTGAGAGGCCCACGCACCGCGATGAGGAGTGGCCCCCACTTGCCGCAACTGGAGAAAGCCCACGCACAGAAATGAAGACCCAACACAGCAAAAATAAATAAATAAATATTTTTTTAAAACAAAAGATAATGCCTAATATCACAAAACACAAAAATCTAAGAAGACTGGTATTTCTGAGACAGAAACCTTATCCTTGACGACCACATCAACTTGAGCAAATGAAGATGCATTCTATAACTAATTTGCTATATGCAAAGATGAGTAATGGACTAAAACGCTTAATATCAATCATAATGATGTTAGTGTCTACCTTTTTATGTTTCTACCTCCACGTATTTGAAAGCTCAAACATAACTGTTGACTGTGTTGAGATCCACTAAAAGTTATGTTTGATAATTTGAAGAAATTGGTCTTTTCACTTGTGTTCCAAAAATAAAGCTTCTATGTCTTTAAGCTCAAAACTGTCCTTGATGTTGAATAATCAATAAAACTTCAAACAGAAGAACTATGTGATCTTCAAATCAAGTCTTTATAAAACAAGGCCAATAATTTGGTATTTAAAGCGCTGGTTTTCACATAATTCACTATGCAGATAGTCAAAGGATGACATGTCTTATAATCGTTACGCAGAGTTTCAGAGGTTGGTGAATGGCTCTAAAATACTGCATATCAGGGATGGGGTGGTGCAGGGGTGCTCTACTTTTTCCTTGATTTTTTTTTTTTTGCGGTACGCGGGCCTCTCACTGCTGTGGCCTCTCCCGTTGCGGAGCACAGGCTCCAGACGCGCAGGCTCAGCAGCCATGGCTCACGGGCCCAGCCGCTCCGCGGCATGTGGGATCTTCCCGGACCAGGGCACAAACCCGTGTCCCCTGCATCGGCAGCTGGACTCTCAACCACTGCGCCACTAGGGAAGCCCTCCTTGATTTTTGATTTAAATAAATCCTGATCCCAAACCAGCATTGGAGAACTGTCATTAATTAGTTCACTTGCTTCTTTTTCAATTGTATTCACAGACATTAAAGAATTTCACTCTGATTTTCTCAATAATACTACAGATCTAATAATAATCTCAAAAGCTTACAAAAAGTTGGAATTCCTTCTCTCTTGAAATTTAGTCACATACTGTACATAAAAAAGAAAATATGAAAACTGACTTTATCAGCAGACACATCATAACTAACTGCAAAGTCCAAAGATTTGATCAGAAATAGCTGCAAGTTTTACATGTTCAGCTAAGTCATTCCTCTAATTGGAGCACTGGGCACAGAAATACTCATGTCTCAATTTTCTATCTACATAAAGTGCCATGATTTCAGAAAAATTTCTCCAATGATATGGTTTTCTATTCTTTCCAATTAAAAAGACTATTTCGTAGGAAACAGCCACACTTGTGAATTGCTGATAATATATTCTATTGTACGTATATTGGCTCAATAGAACTGGCCACTCTCAGGGAAATAATTCCACAAATTTTTATTTTTGAAATATTTATTCTTTCAAATGAAAGAAACATACAGCATTATTTCCCACTGTCTTTATATGGAATCACAATAAATAATTGTATCCATTGTAATATGCCTGAATTCATACATAAAATCCTCTCACAGTTTTTCTTTCACTATCATGTTCATCTACTCAAAATATGAAAAATTAGAAGAGGTAATGGCAGGGTCTATTTCTTATTATACTGAAATTCCATGGTTATTTCCAGTGCCCAGTAGCTGCCAGATAAACTGAAAAATGACTGTAGCTCCCCAGTTGACCCCAAAATACCCTCTTCCTACATTTAAACTCCACAGGAACAGGGCCTGGACCTGCTTTGCTATTTACTCAGGCCCCACATCTAAGATGGTACTTGGAAACAAAACATTGGTACTTGGAAAAGAGCAGGTGCTCAATAACCATTTTTTAAATGAAAACATTTAATAGGTAAAGATTAAGATGGAGACCAGAGCTCTTCATGTATGACTATACCTGTCAAATAAACAAACTCCTAATTCAACTTAGTTTCTAGCAATAGCCAACATTAAACAGAAGAAGGTTAAAACTGTTTCAATCAAAACTTCACTGAGCACTTTCTATGTGCTAAAAGCACTGTGCCTGGTAAAGAGAGGTATATAAGACATATGAAATCCCTGGTCTCATGCCCACCATTAATTTACAGCCTAGAGAACACACTGAAAGTGGTAAAATATGGAAAAATAAAGATAAAATTGAGATAATAGAGATTCTTTGTTTACTCTTCATGCTCCTTACTTCAACCTCACTTTCATGTCTCTCAGCAGGTAGGGTCTTTTTATTTTAAATACTTATACTGTCAAGGATCTTTATCATACTGTAGCCAAACTTCAGAAACATCCGGAATATCAGAATATCAAAAAAAAGTCTTTTATATATCATTAACCTCCAATCATAGTTTTTCATTCTGGCCCTCTAGCCCTTTGTCTATATTTTATACTCACACACACACATATATGCATATATATATATATATATATACATACACATATATATGTATATAGAGAGAGGGCTAGAAAATATTTATATATATTTATGCAGAAATAAGCATTCATTATACAATAAATCAAAACTAATCTACCTTAGACTCTTGCAGCTCAGAAATTCTGATTCTATGACTGTTCAGACATTTTATAACAATTCCTACTTAAAATTTTTCAAGAATATGCTGGACTAAAAGGCCTAAAAACTGATTTAGCAAGACACCTATTGTAGTGTGGCTAGATACAGGGTACCCAGTTAAATGTGGAATTCTGGAAAAACAACAAATAATTTTTTAGCGTAACTACGTCTAAAGCCCAGATTTTACTGGGCATCCTATATTTTTATTTGCTAAGTCTGACAACACTAACCTCCTATGGGCTCCTATAAAGATACCAATTCCAATAAAGGAAATAATAAATTAATGGTATTTCTTGTATATCAAACAGGAATGAGCCAATATATATGTACAATACCAAAATTCAGAGTGAAGCTCAGCCCCATTAAATTGACAGTTTCTGATGACTGTTCTCTTTTGAAAAACTCCTTAAGTTTTTAAAAATTCTAAGAAAAAAAAAAAAGAATGACTTTTTTAAAAGTCCACAGGCTATATATCACTCAATAATAAACACAAAAGGTACTATTGAGACTGTATTTCCACATGCATACAAAAATTATGTATTCAATTTTTACCTTGAGAAGTTGTTGAGGTAGACCACCTATTTACTCACAGGCACCAAGAAGTACTGCATAAAAGTGGCAGATCATGGCATCTGTTTAATTCAGTAATATGCCCTCATGTTCAGAAAGACGAATTACCTCACGGGATTACTCGTCAAAGACACGCGGAGGGACTCCAGGCACGTGAAGAGCCTTTCATCTGCAGACTCCATCTTCAGTTCATGGATGAATTCCTGAGGTGAGATCTGTCGACTACTCTTAACACTTCCCTGTAAAATAAGTTAAAAATTTTTAATTCATGTTGTGTGAAGATTATCCATTAAAATAGTAACTACATTAATCCCACCTTTCATATTAACAGCAGCACACAACTACTCTGAGTAGCATTATTTTGAGAGGATGATTTCCTTACTTCTGCCCATAAATCTATAAATTCATAATCCATGGTATCCACAAAAGATAGCAACATAATATCAAAAGGTTTTCAAATTAAAATAATTGCTTTGTCAAATCCAGATTATCATGGAAAACATAGGAAATATCTGAAGATATACCAATGTGTTTTAGGCACGTGCAAAATAAAAACCAAAACTTAATACCAGAATGACCCTATTAAAATTAATATTCCAAGCAACACAGAAAAACCTGTAAATCTTCAAGCACCTAGTTCTAGGCAATACAGACACAGAGATTATCAAAACCTAAGACTGGAAGGAGAAACGCAAGCAAGGAAACAGTACTATTCAGAGCAGTCTAATTCCTCTAACATGCCACCAAGGGACCAAAGGAGGAACACCCAACTTGGCAGAACAGACAAGGGAAGCCAAGGGGAAGGTAAGTAAGAGGGAGGCAAAGACTTAGACAAGAATACCTTTCAGGCTAAAACATCACACAAAAGCACACACCCAAAAAGAAAAACAAAAGCACATAGCACATATAACTGAGGATAGACACCAGGTCCTGGAGTGGTAGAGCACTACCACACAAACAGCTTTTCCAGGGGGTTTGGAAGGATCACACTGGCAGCAGTATGAAATACATATGAGAAGAGCTGGAGTTCATTCATTATTCAACAAACATTAATTCCCTAAGTGCCTGTCGCTGTGCTAAGTGCTGAAGAAAGACCAGTGAACAAGAGACAAAGATACCTACCTGCACGGAGCTTTATTCTCCACAGGGAAGAATAAAGAATGACAGACAATAAATGTAAAATAATTAACATACATCTCACTGTAGTGTTAAGTGTTATAGAGAAAAATAAAAACAGGAGGAGAAATAAGCAGCATTAGGAGGTGGGATGCAATTTCAAACAGGGTGGTCGAAGAAAAATTAAAGTCTCACAGAAAAGACTCTGAAGGCCTCAAACCTGAATGTTAGAATAAAGGTTTGAAGGAGGTGAGAGCTCTAAACATGCAGATATCTGGAAAAAATTTGTGATGGAGGGGACTGCAGGCCTTACAGGCCACCAAAGAACTTGACTTTTACTCTGAGATCAGAAGCATCAGAAGCAGAAAGACCTGTTGAGAAGGTATGTGTATAGTCCAGATGGGAAATGATGAGGATGCCCAACTAATAATAAACTCCAGAATTATATCTATTTAAATTACAGATTACAAATCTAATGGGAAGAAAAGGAACTGTACATGTCCAAAAGCAGCTAAGTTGAGATGGTAGGAAATTAGATGTATTTTTTCATTTCTTTTTATTTTTATTAATTTGCTACAGCATTGCACAAGGAAACATTCCCAATAATGCAAAACAAATTAGCCCTGGGAAACAGTTGATTTTCATAAATAGCAAGTCATAATTTACTAAAGAAAAATATGCCATTCCATGAAATGGGAGCTAACTGAATCCACATTCTATGGGGTCCTTACAGCAAAGTTCCTAAAGAGATGAGTTCAGGCATCCAAAAACCCTAACAATGCTTTAATTCGCTTTAATGACCCAGAATAGGGCACTTAATGAATGGAATGTCCCCATTAATAAAGTCTTCCAGCTATTATAACTTCTATGTTGGTCAAATCAACATGTTGGTCCCCCTAAAATTGGGAACAAGAGAAGAAATGTCAGCTCTCACCATTCCTATTCAGTATTGTAGTGAAGGTCCTAGATAGTGCAGTAAGGCAGTAGCAACAACAGACACACAGATTAGAAAGGAAGAAGTAGATATGTCTACTAGCAAATGAGATGATTATGTACATGAATTTAGCAAACTCACAGAATAAAATTCAATATAGAAAAACAATTTTTTTCTAACTACGACCAGCAATTAGAAAATAAAACTTTTAAATATATCATTTTCTAACAGCATCAAAAAAATACAAAATCATTAGGAAAAATTTTAACAAAAGAAGGGAAATATCTATACACTGAAAACTATAAAACATTGTGGAGAGAAAAACGACCGAAATAAATGAAGATGCTATACCATGTTCCTGCATCAGATGACTCAATATCAAGAAATCCATTAATAAATACATTTAAAAAATAATAATTTATAGATTCAATATAATCACCATCAATGTTCCAGAAAGCTTTTTTGAAGAAATTGAGGAGGTTCTAAAATTAATATGGAAATGCAGAGAACCTAGAGTAGAACAATTTTGAAAAAGAATAAAGTTAGGGGCTTACTTTATCTGATTTCAAGATTTACTGAAAAGCTACAGTAATCAAAGTAGAATTAATGGAACATTAACAGAACAGAAGAGAGTACAGAAATATATTGAATCTATGTAGTCAATGATTCTCAACAAAGATCTCAATGTAATTCAATGGGGTAAGAAGAATCTTTTCAACAACTGGTGTTAGAATCATTGAATATCCACATGAAAGAATGTGAACCTAAATTCTAGACCTAAATGTAAAAGCTAAAATTATAAAATGTCTAGAAGAACACATAGTGAAAATCTTCACTACCCTGAGGAAGGCAAAGGTTTCTTAGGATACAAAAGCACTAACTATAAAGTTGGATTTCATCAAAATGTAAACCTTCCACTTTTCAAAAACCTTTTTTTATTAAGATAGCTTCATTAAGAAAATGAAAGGTAAGCCACAGACTGAGAAAACATTGCAATACATGTCAAGAACTGTGCAGAGGCTGAGATTTTACCATACATACAAGCTAAGTTAGCCTGTTACTATTTCATGAATTCCGAAAGAAAACACAAGACTCCTCAGTTAGAGACAAAAGGACTCTATTATACATGTTGGTTCCCTAACCCACCAACCCACAGGGATGATGCAGAGATCCCTGATGAATGATGGATACCTACACACACAGTGGACTGTATAACAACAGAAGAACACTGAGCTTGGGGCAATCACCACTTTTACAGTGAACAGTAACAAACCCGCTCATTATCCACAGAGATATAACTTCATCTCTAAAGTTGCTTCACTGTAAATGCAGTCCTGAGAAATGACCTGGATAAAGAATGGTCAGGCCTTGCATGTTGGCATAACCATAAAGAATATACAGGGATATCCAGGGCCCATGGTAGACTGGCTCTCCCAACGATAAATATATCTCATAAACAGCAGTCCCCAACCTTTTTGGCACCAGGGACCAGTTTCGTGGAACACAATTTTTCCACAGAAGGAGGGGCTTGGGGGGATGGTTCAGGCAGTAATGCAAGTGATGGGGAGCAGCAGATGAAACCATTTAATGAACTCCTACAATTCAATAGTAATAAGACAAACAGTCCATTTAAAAACGTGAATAACAGACTTTGCAAAAGAAGATGTATGAATGGCCAATAAGCACATGAAATGATGTTCAAGATCATCTGTCATCAGGGAAATGCAAAATAAAACCAAAAACAAAATAGTGCTACATATCTCCTGGAACGGTGAGGGTGTGAAGCACCTGGAACTCTCCTACACAACTAGTGGAGATGTAAAACAGTACCACCACTTATAAAACAGTTTAGAGATTTCTTTTAAAGTTAAATATACACTGACTCAGCAAGTGCACAACTAGGTGTTAAGCAGGAGGGGAAAAAAATCCATACAACATTCAGAACAGCTTTATTCATAAAAGCCAAAGACTGGGAACAATGCAAGCATCCATCAACAAGTTGTTGTATATCCATACAATGGAATACGATGCAACAATAAAAAACTTCACTACTGATAATGCAACAAGATAGATGAATCCAAAAAACTATGCTGACTTAAAGCAGTCAAAACAAAAAATAGAACATAAGGTATGGTTCCCTTTATAGGAAAGACCGAGACCAATCTGTCAATCTTTTCTCTGGGGCCACTCTGGTTCAAGACATAGAAGCTGAGCTGTTAATTATCTGTGTGTTTGATTAGAGAATGAAGGTAAACGCAGACAACATCTTAAATGGGGCAACAAGTAGACTTTCCCAATAAACACTGAGAAAAAAAGAATTAACTTACTGGTAAAAAATAATTCTTTATTTCAACCATATTAGGTTTTTCCAGTTTGAAACATTTACTGTGTAAAAGTCTCTGCATTTTCACCTGAGATTCCTGCCTTAACACCCTCCCCTCTTACCCAAACCCGCATCATCACTACTATGCAGGTTCCTCGTGCTGGCTACTCCCAGACATCAGTTAGATCTGGGCCAAAACTAACTTCCTGGAAGGATTTTTTTATAAGCCACACAAACTGAGTCCCCCCCACCCCATCTATGGATTCCTTTTTCAAAACACTCACCACTCTGTATTGTAATAACTTTAATTGCTATTTATTGCTTAAAGGATATATTGAGTACCTACTGTGTGCCGACATTGTTTATATGATGTGGCTACACTGGTGAAATAAAAGTCAAAGATGACTCCTAGGTTTGGGGCCTAAGCCAAAATGTAGTGCTAACTACTTAAATGGGAAAGGTGGAAGAAAAAGAATGAGTAATAGAGGAAGCAGCTATTTAAAAGTCGTAAGTTTGATCAAATGACATTTTTTTCTGTCTAGGAAATAAAATCTGAGCAGAGACCAAAATAAAGAAAAGCAGGGAACACGGGCATTCTGGAAGAAGGGTATTTCAAGCAAACAGAAAAGCAAATACAAAGCCCTAAGGTAGGAATGAACTTGGCATATTTGAAGGACAGCAAGAAAATTCATCTAAATCCCAGTGAGTGTGACAAAGAGTTATAGATGACAAGGACAGATAAGACAGGCAGACATCTAATCCTGGAAGCAGGGGACTGACAAACCACAGCCAAATGTTTTTGTATGACTTGAGCTAAGAATGGTTTTCACATTTTGAAAGCTTGTAAAAAAGAAAAGGAAGAGGAGGAGAAGGCAGAGAAAGAAGAGAAAGAAACAGCAGCAGAAACAACTGAAAGCATACCTAACACCCTAGCCTAAAATGTTTACGATCTGGCCATTTAAGAAAAAGTTTACTGGCCCCTGATAAGGTCTTAAAAACCATGGTAGAGATTTCAGCTTGTATTCTAAGTGGATGGAAAAACATGCATAGAAATTATAAGATAGAGCAAACATTTTTAGAAGATTATTCTAACTACTGTGTGGCACCAGACTCTAAGTGGCAAAACATGAAACAAGGAAACAAATTAGAAGCCTTCTACATTGTCTGGTCAAGAGTTGACAGCAGGGCTTCCCTGGTGGCGCAGTGGTTGAGAGTCCACCTGCCGATGCAGGGGACATGGGTTTGTGCCCCGGTCCGGGAAGATCCCACATGCCGTGGAGCGGCTGGGCCCGTGAGCCATGGCCACTGCGCCTGCGCGTCTGGAGCCTGTGCTCCGCAAGGGGAGAGACCACAACAGTGAGAGGCCTGCGTACCGCAAAAAAAAAAAAAAGAGTTGACAGCAGCCTAGTGTATGACGTCAGTGATGGAAGGCATAGATTTGCTCAATATGAAGGAAGATCAGATCAGACTTACTGATAGTTTGGATGTGAGGGGTGAGGTGTGAAAGAATTAAAATTCAAAGATGATGACAGAGCTTTTGTTCTCAACAACTAAGGGAATGGTGTCACCATCTTCTGATTACTGTGACCCTGACAAGAGCAGCTTGAATGGTGGATCAGAGATAAGCCTGAACAGAAATTCAAGGGAGAAAGCAAGAAGAAGAATGGACAACTCTTGAGAAGATTCTGTAAATGGGAGCAAAGAACAAGGGCAGTAGCTAGAAAGGAACCTGCAGTGTGATTTGGGGTGTTGGGGGGAAAACCACAACATGTTTGCATGCTGATGGGAATAACCAAGCAAAGAGGAAGAAACTGATGATGCAAAGCATAGGTATAGATGCAGGAAAACAAACAAATGAACAACAACAAAAAACCCTTAAGTAGGTGACAGAGGATGTGACCTACTATACAAGAGGAAGGACTGACCTTACGCAATTGCAGGGAAAGTGGATCATTCTAAGAAGAGCAAAAGCAGAATCTAAGGGAACAGATTCAGGTAGCTTGTTAGATCTGGTGACTAGGAAGTAAGGTACGGCAGTTCTATTCTGATTACATCAACAGTCTCGGTGATAGAAGCGGCAATATAACCAGCTAAAAGTGAGGATGCAGAGCTAAAGGTATGAGAGGAGATATGAAATCATTTTCAGAAAGTAAAAAAGCACGCTGACAAAGGCCATGTGGTAGAATATCTGTTAACGTAATCTGCTAAAGGCTCGCTTTGCCAACTGTGGTCATTCAGAAAACACTAGTCAGTGTGGCTGTGTGCTTCCTCCCAGATGTATGCTGTGCTGACGTGCAAATGCAGAGGAAGTGGGAAGTTCCATTTAACCAAGGGCAGAGTTTATATGAACAGAGAGGCAAATGAACTGAAGATTTATGTAAGATAACAAAGGACTGTGTCTAAGGTCAATAAGACAAGAAGTAAGAGCATGGTGAGGGTGGGGAGGAGATGGACATGAAAAAATGGTAGAGTCAACAGATTAGCAGTTCTAAAAGGGTTATAGAATTCTTAACGTGGGAATGTTAAGTAAGTAAGTAGGTCAGGAAAGGAGGATTGTAAACCATATTTAGAGGTGGTATTTTATCAATATTATCCAAGGTAAATGGGTGGGTGAGATTGGGTGGAAAAACAAAGATTGTTGGGAGTGATAAAGTCAAGGAGATAAGAGAATGGAATATTAGTTTGATCATCTGTGTGAATGATCAAGTCAGGAAGGGTGATGACAGTGGAGGGAGCAGGAAGAAAAGCAATAAGCTAGGTCAGCAAACCTCCTGGGAATAGTCAGCACCTCTGTGTGGTATCATCTTCTCCATTAGAACACATCTACTAGGGCAGCGTCTGCTTCTGGGAGCCTAATTCAGCACTGCGTCATCAGTCCCTGGTTAAGTGCCTAGCATTCAATGAATGAATGAGGTTATAAAATGGAAGGCACACATGGACTAAGGATTACAACAAGAAAGGAGGGGCAGATAAGTCACACCAAAAAAAAATTCTGAAGAATGAATGCTTAGCTAGAAAGGACTATTTCAATGTAAAGACATAGGAAATAGACAAGATAATTGGGAGATTAGTTTTCAGCACCATTTCCCCCCTTTTATTATATTACTGTCAAAATACAGGTACAAAAGAAAGGAAATTGAGGGGAGAAAATATTATGTTACTTGAGTAATCAGAAATATTCCTTTTAAACAAAGCCCTTCCAGTGTTTCTTTCATTTTACATAACTTCAAAGGAAGCAGGCAGCCAGGAAGAGGAGGATACTCACGTCTGCCTATCTCTAAGTCCATTAGCCATGAAAATGAAAATACTTAGAAAGCTTTATCCCGTGGCATCAAAACACATTAGCGAGAGAAGGATGTCCGCCTGACATCACAAAAATTAGAATGATATTTATCCAACATAGTTTTTAAACCTTTTTTAATCCCTTAGTAAATTTTACTCTAAAATACCATATGCAGGATAAAAAGAAAAGTACATACACTACTCCTGTCATTTTTTATTAAAAAATATTCTAAGGTACAAAAAGTAATATACCCTTTCACAACTTATTTCCCTTACCTGTTCTATTTCTCTAAAATCAAACATTCATTCTTTTGCTATGTAACTATTAAAGGTAATAGTAACCATTTCCTTTGACCTGTCTTAGAACAGATTCATTTGTACCTGCCTCGATGCCTGCGTTTCATCTTGGTTTAGGTGTAAGACTTATTCAGCATATTTCTTCATTATTCTGTCTCATTTATTTGTTTGGAGAGTAATTTGGAATACCATTTCTATGACAAATTAAAAATACTGTATTGTATTTTGTTTTGTTGTGTTTCCAAGTTACTAGTGAAAAGTACTGAAGAGCTGACTTTCCTTTTTCAAATAACTGAATTATTTCTATACAGCCATGGTGAATCCACCACTTAATGATGACCTGATTTTTAAAATAATAAAAGTAAAAAGCTAAATCTAGAAAGTCTGCATGCTCTGCAGGAAGCCGACACAGCATAATGCCCATGTGGGTGAGGACAATGGCCTTTTAGTCCCTAGTAGAGTGTTTAACACATGGTAGGTTGCTTTAAGCAAAACTTTGCCTACATTATCTGAGACATCACAGAATTCAGGAACTGTATCCTTAAAATACTATTCCAATCACTGTAAACTATTGCTCAACTTGTTAAATCATATATTATTCCTCTCAGAAGGTAGGCAGCCTATACCAAAATTCACCATGCAGCATCTCCAACTGCAGGGAATTGTTTAGTTTTTTTATTATACCTAAACCTATCAAGAAAAATCAGCATTTCTTAACATGAAGACCCAAAATATAGCCCCTAAAGATTAAAAAATTAAAATATTGGGGGGCTGTAAGAATAGATTGAAGATTTAAGTGCTTTTTGTATGAAGATATGAAGTCACTAGACTCAAGATCCTTCTCCATGACATTCACTTTGTAATTTTCAGCAGGTTAACCTCAGAATACAGAAAAATTCCATAAACAAAAAGCCAAAATAGTCAAAACACCTAAGTTCTCATAGTAATGAGTATGTGTACTCTTGCATGGGTGTGTATATGTCTATCTCTATGTCTGTTTATTTATGTCAGTAACAAATTAACTGTCTCAGATTCTCTTTAGCATTGCAACTCCCAAATTCCTGGTACCTATTCAGATGATGAGACTTGTGAAGATAAATAAGATAATATGAAATATGGAGACTATTTAAAGAAAAAGTTTGCATTGATAATGACAACATTTTAAGAAAACAGCAGAGTCACCACTGTACAAAAAAGGGGTGGCACAGTTGCTGCCAAGCGGGTAATTAAAATCTAAATTACTATCATGTATATTGCTATTAAAATGCATTGTGACAATTTCCTTGCATTTTTCAAATGATTTCTAGCATCTCTAATGTTACTGATCAAAAGAAACACCAACCTGTCACTGCAGTATGAATTACTTGTTTTCAGAACATTTGTGATCCCAATAGATCTCCACTGCCAATAAAATCTGTCATTCAGAGATGATATTATGCTATTATGCTGTATTATGATATTAAGATATTGTTTCATAGTAGAAACAATGAGCGATGAAAAGTACTGCAGAAAGGAGCATTCACTAACAAAATTAAGTTTAGCAAAGAACTCCCTTAACGAGTTATTTTTTTTCCATAAGCATTTAATGAACACCATTATGAACCAAAAATTCTGCCTATAATTTTGAGAGCTGCTTTTAGTGTACAGTAAAAATAACATATGTTAAAAGTTTAGAATTACCAAGTACATTTTACAAAGAAACATGATAAAATACAGAAAATCTACTGCTCTTCCCCCTGTCAGTTTCTAAAATATCTTTATAGAGAAAAAAAAAAAAAAACTGATTGACCCCATACTAATTTTAGTCACTAAGAAGTTAACTTGAATAAATAATAAAAGAAATTCAACACACTATATTTCTCTTATTATCCATCAATACCTAACTAGCATCGATTTCCCTTCCATTCACAAGGAAAGCTTTCCTTTGCTGGCCCATTGCCTTCAAAAGACACTTGACTATTTAGACAATTTTATGTATTTAAAAAGTGTTGCTCCAACTGCTGAATGCATTATAACATTTCCACCTGCTTACCATGACCAGAACTAAGGTGTTCTTTAGCTTTTAAGCCTCAAAAAGGATATACCATAACAGTTAACAGTCAGCTGCTTCTACCAGAGAATAGTTACTGAATAAACCACGGTGAGCCATACCCCACAAACACACTGCAAAAACTATAGCACCACACACCGTGAACACATAGCATGAAATACAACATGCAGTTATAAAGAATGAAGATATCACTATGAACTGACATGGCATGCTTATCAGAACATATTTTGAAGTGGAAAAATTATAAAAGAATATCTGTAGTATAATACTTTATATATTATAAAAGAGAAATAAGAAAATATACATATATCTGTTTAGTTGTACAGGAAGACACAGGAAGGAATAACCAGGAACTAATGAGACTATCCCTTCCAGGGATGAAAGGGAACATAGTAGATAAGATGGGGGAGTAGGACACCTAAGAGAAAGGATGGTAAGTGACAAGTCTCAGGATACACCTTTTTGTATAGTTCAGATTTTTGGAACTATGGTGATGTTTCATATACTCATAAAGAAAAAAATCAAGAACAATGGGAAGAAAATCCTAAAATGAAATGAATCCAAATACAAATGGATTTCAAATGGATAATAATGGCAGAGAAATAAGCAAGAATATGAAATTTGAAGGTGTGGTCTTGGGAGGGGGTATTTAGATAGATAAAGAGACAGAGAGATACATAAATAGATAAAGATAGGGAATGAAATATATGTAAGATCCATGTCTGTATACACATATCATGTGTTTTCCACATATGGATATATATATATTATATATGTATACGTTATACATACATATATGCAATATCCAAATATGCACACTATATATACGTGTCATACATACAAGCATATACATGTATGTATGTATGTCTACATGCACATACATACACATGTTTATGTCCTAGCTCTGCCTGAAGGGCCTAGAAGTAAAGCCATCCTATTAGTAGAAGACCTAGAACCCAGATAATGATTTTTAAATTGCATTCTCCACAAAAAGGATAAGGGCTAGGACAGAACAAGACGATCTTGGAAGATTTATGCAAGACAGTAAGGAAGTGCTCAAAGAATGAAGGGGATATGCCGAAGGACAGAAGAACTGGCTTGAAAGGGTTTCTACTGGTCAAATATAAAGGGGGGGTAGGGGATGTAGAGTGACTGCTGAAAGGACATGTAGTCTCCTTTGCGGCTGATGAAAATGTTCTGGAACTAGATGGTAGCAATGTTTGTACAACACTGTGAAGATAATAAATGCCAATGAATTGTACACTATAAAATGGTTAAAATGATGAATTTTATATCACCACAAGAAACTTTTTAAAAATTTATAAAACAGAAAAAAATAAATTTGTTCTGTTAGAAGTCAGAACAGGAAATATCTTGGGGAGGAGGAAGGGGAATGACTGGGACACTGGAGCTTGCTACTGCAGTCCTAGCTCTCCAGCTGAGTCCTGATTACATGGGTGCATTTACTCTGTAATAGTTTATCTAGCACTAGACTAAAGATATGTGGGCTTTATGAATGTAGAGTACTAAAAAGCCATTTTCAAATTTGCTAAGTTTGATGCCTTATGCTATTTCTAAGGTTAGACAGGTACATGCAAATGGAATTCCTTTTAAATCTTTAATTTACATTTAAAAATCATGCCATTTAGGAGGAGCTTCAAGATGGCGGAAGAGTAAGACGTGGAGATCACCTTCCTCCCCACAAATACATCAAACATACATCTACATGTGGAACAACACCTACAGAACACCTACTGAATGCTAGCAGAAGACCTCAGACCTCCCAAAAGGCAAGAAACTCCCCACATACCTGGGTAGGGCAAAAGAAAAAACAGAGACAAAAGAATAGGGAAGGGGGCTTCCCTGGTGGCGCAGTGGTTGGGAGTCCGCCTGCCGATGCAGGGGACACGGGTTCGTGCCCCGGTCCAGGAGGATCCCACATGCCGCGGAGCAGCTGGGCCCCTGGGCCATGGCCGCTGGGCCTGTGCGTCCGGAGCCTGTGCTCCGCAACGGGAGAGGCTGCGATGGTGAGAGGCCCATGTACCACAAAAAATAAAATAAAATAAAATATGGACGGGACCTGCACCAGTGGAAGGGAGCTGTTAAGGAGGAAAGGTTTCTACACAATAGGAAGCCACTTTGCAGGCGGAGACTGCGGTGGTGGAAGGGGGAACCTTCGAAGCCACGGAGGAGAGCGCAACAGGGGTGCAGAGGGCAAAGCGGAGAGATTCCCGCACAGCGTATCGGTGCCGACCAGCATTCACCAGCCCGAAAGGCTTCTCTGCTCACCGGCCAAGATGGGTGGGGGCTGGGAGCTGAGGCTCGGGCTTCGGAGGTCAGATCCCAGGGAGAGAACTAGGGTTGGCTGCCTGAACACAGCCTAAAGGAGGCTAGCGTGCCACAGCTAGCCAGGAGAGAGTCCGGGAAAAAGTCTGGAGCTGCCGAAGAGGCGAGGCATTTTTTCCTCCCTCTTTTTTTCCTGGTGCACGAGGAGAGGAGATTAAGAGCGCAAACCCCAGAGACGGGCATGGGACGCTAAGGCTGCTGCTGCTGCCACCAAGAAGCCTGTGTGCAAGCACAGGTCACTCCCCACACCTCCCCTCCCAGGAGCCTGTGCAGCCGACCACTGCCAGGGTCCCGTGATCCACAGACAACTTCCCCAGGAGAACTCACAGCGTGCCTCACGCTGGTGCAACGTCACGCTGGCCTCTGCCACCGCAGGCTCGCCCCACATCCGTACCCCTCCCTCCCCACGGCCTCAGTGAGAGAGAGCCCCAGAAACAGCTGCTCCTTTAACCCCATCCTGTCTGAATGAAGAACAGACGGCCTCAGGTGACCTACACACAGACGCAGGTCCAAATCCAAAGCTGAACCTCAGGTGCTGTGCAAACAAAGAAGAGAAAGAGAAATCTCTCCCAGCAGCATCAGGAGCAGCGGATTAAATCTGCAGAATCAACTTGATGTACCCCGCATCTGTGGAATACCTGAATAGACAATGAATCATCCCAAATTGAGGAGGTGGACTTTGGGAGCAACTATATATATATGCTTTTTCCCTTTTCCTCTTTTTATGAGTGTGTATCTGTATGCTTCTGTGTGATTTTGTCTGTATAGCTTTGCTATTACCATTTCTCCTAGGGTTCTGTCTCTCCGTTTTTTTTTTTAATTACTTTTTTAAAATATTTTTTTAATAATTATTTTTTTTTACTTTAATACTTTATTTTATCTTATTTCATTTCATCTTCTTCTTCCTTTCTTTCTTTCTTTTTCTCCCTTTTATTCTGAGCCGTGGGGATGACAGGCTCTTGGTGCTCCAGCCAGGCATCAGGCCTGTGCCTCTGAGGTGGCAGAGTCAAGTTCAGGACACTGGTCCACAAGAGACCGCCCAGCTTCACGGAATATAAAACGGTGAAAATCTCCCAGAGATCTCCATCTCAACACCAAGACGCAGCTCCACGCAACAACCAGCAAGCTACAGTCCTGGACACCCTATGCCAAACAACTACCAAGACAGGAACACAACCCCACCCATTAGCAGAGAGGCTGCCTAAAATCATAATAAGGCCAGAGAAACCCCAAAACACACCAGCAGACGTGGACCTGCCCACTACAAAGACAATATCCACCCTCACCCACCAGAAAACAGGCACTAGCCCCCTCCACCAGGAAGCCTACAACACCCACTGAACCAAATTAACCTACTGGGGACAGACACCAAAAACACCGGGAACTATAAACCTGCAGCCTGTGAAGAGGAGACACCAAATACAGTAAGTTAAGCAAAATGAGAAGACAGAGAAACACACAGCAGATGAAGGAGCAAGGCGAAAACACACCAGACCTAACAAATGAAGAGGAAAAAGGCAGTCTACCTGAAAAAGAATTCAGAATACTGATAATAAAGATGATCCAAAATCTTGGAAATAGAACGGAGAAAATACAAGAAACGTTTAACGAGGACCCAGAAGAACTAAAGAGCAAACAAACAGTTATGAACAACACAATAAATGAAATTAAAAATTCTCTAGAAGGGATCAATAGCAGAATAACTGAGGCAGAAGAACAGATAAGTGACCTGGAAGATAAAATAGTGGAAATATCTACTGCACAGTAGAATAAAGAAAAAAGTATGAAAAGAATTGAGGACAGTCTCAGAGACCTCTGGGACAACATTAAATGCACCAACATTCGAATTACAGGGGTCCCAGAAGAAGAAGAGAAAAAGAAAGGGACTGAGAAAATATTTGAAGAGATTATAGTTGAAAACTTCCCTAATATGGGAAAGGAAACAGTTAATCAAGTCCAGGAAACACAGAGAGTCCCATACAGGATAAATCCAAGGAGAAACACGCCAAGACACATACTAATCAAACTATCAAAAATGAAATACAAAGAAAAAATATTAAAAGCAGCAAGGGAAAAACAACAAATAACACACAAGGGAATTCCCATAAGGTTAACAGCTGATCTTTCAGCAGAAACTCTGCAAGCCAGAAGGGAGTGGCAGGACATATTTAAAGCTATGAAGGAAAAAAACCTACAATCAAGATTACTCTACCCAGCAAGGATCTCATTCAGATTTGACGGA
>NW_021703785.1:42048185-42109255 GCF_005190385.1 Monodon monoceros | reverse complement strand
ATTATTCTTCTTGGTTCTGCTCTTCCCCCTCTCCTGATCTATTCTCACGGTAGCAGCTAGAGAGAGCCTTTTAAAATGCAAGTTGAATCAAGTCAGTCTTCTGCTCCAGATTTTCCAGTAGCTTCTCATCTCATTCAGAGTAAGGCCCAAAATCTTTACAAAGTCCTACAAAATCTACTTTGTCTACCATTCTGCCCTAAAACCCCTGGTTCATTCCATTATAGCAACACTGGGCTTCATGTCATGTTTTGGAAAATGCTAAGCATACTGTTGTCTCAGGGAGTTCATACTTGTTCCTTCTTGGAATTCTCTTTCCCAGATATCAACACTGCTCACTGTCCCTCCTTCAGGTCTCTGCTCAAATGTCACTGAATCAATGAGGCCTTTCATGACCACTGTATTTAAAGATCATCTTCTTTAAAGAGCAACCTCATTCCTCCCTGCGGTTTCCTAACCCCTTTTTCTACTGTATTATTTCCTCCATAGAATGTGTGTGTGTCTGTTTGTGTGTATCAAACATCTATTATATGTACTGGAAATAATATACTCAATATTATACAGTGTATCTATTATTTTTATCACAGAACATAGGAGTATTAAAAGATGACCCCCACCCCAAGGATCTCATGCATTCCGTGTAAACTCTTCTCTGACACAATTGTTAATAGCTATTCTTGTGATAGTCACGGTTAGTCACTGCAGTGCATAACACCTTCATCTCTTCCTCTTCTCTCCCCATCCCCTTTCCCTGCTTCTCTTCCTTCTCTTCCTCTTCTTCCCCCCTTCTTCTCTTCTCCTTTTTCTTTTTTGCCTTTTAGTTCATTGGCAATTAGACAATAATTTATTTTTGTTTATAATTTGTCTTTCTCTTCTAGAATGTAAGCTCCCCCTCCTATAATGTATGTAGTTTCCTTCTTCCCCAAGAGGGGAAGAACTTTTTTAATAAAAATTTTTAGCGCAGTTTTATTTTCTTCTAGAAGTTTTATTTATTTATTTATAAAACTGAAGTATAGTCGACATACAATATTATATTAGTTTCAGGTATACAATAGGATCCAACATTTATGTACATTAAGAATTTATCACCATGATAAGTCTAGTGACCATCTGTCACCATACAAAGTTATTATAATATTATTTACTATATTTCCTATGCTGTCCATTACATTCCCATGACTCATTTATTTTATAATTGGAACTTTATACCTATCTGTGACTCCATTTCTGTTTTATTATGTTTGTTCACTTGTTTTGTTTTTTGATTCCACAAATGAGTGAAATCATACAGTATTTACCTTCCTCTATGTGCTTATCTCACTAAGCATAGTATCTTCTAGGTCTATCCCTGTTGCCACAAATGGCAAGATTTCATCATTTTTTTATGGCTAATATTCTGTTTTATATGTATCCCATATCTTTATCTATTCACTTATCAACAGGTACTTAACGTTGCTTCCATATCTTGCCTATTGTAAATAATGCTGCAATGAACATAGCGGTGCATATGTTATTTTGAATTAGTGTTTTTGCTTTCTTTGGAAAAATACCCAGAAGTGGAATTAGTGGATCATATGGTAATTCTATTTTTAATTTCCTGAGGAATCTCCATACTGTTTTCCATAGTGTCTGAACCAACTTACATTCCCACCAACAGTGCACAAGGGTTCCCTTTTCTCCACATCCTTGTCAACACTTATTATCTGTTGGCTTTTTGATAATAGTCATATTGACATGTGTGAGGAGATATCTCATTGTGATTTTGATTTGCATTTCCCTGATGATAAGTGATGTTGAGTGTCTTTTTATGTGCTTGTTTCCATCTGTATGTCTTCCTTGGAAAAAAGTCCACTCAGGTCCTTTGCCCATCCTTAACTCAGATTGTTTGATTTTGAATTGTATGAATTCTAAATATATTTTGGATATTGATCTCTTATTGGGTATATCATTTGCAAACATCTCCTCCCATTCAGGAGGTTGCCTTTTCATTTTGCAGATGATTCTTTTTGCTGTGCATAAAGTACAGTTTTAGGTCCACAGAAAATTTGAGAAGTAGGTCCAGGGATTTATATTTGCTGCCCCCTCACAGGCATATCAACATCACTTGCCAGGGTGGAGCATTTTTTGTAACTGATGAACCTCCATTGACACATCATTATCATTCAAAATCCATAGTTTACATTAGGGTTTATTCTTGGTGTTGCACATTTTCTATGGATTTTGACAAATGTGTGATGACATGTATCCACTATTATAATATCACAGAGAGTAGTGTATTGTCCTAAAAATCCTCTGTGCTCTGCCTATTCATCCCTCTCTCCCCACTAATTCCTGGCAACCACTGGTCTTTCTACTTTCTCATAGTTTTGCCTTTTCCAGAATGTCATATAGTTGGAATTATACAGTATTTAGCCTTTTCAAGTTGACTTCTTTCACTTAGTAGTATGCATTTTAGGTTCCTCTATGTCTTTGTATGGCTTGATACATCATTTCTTTTTAGGGTTGAATAATATTCTATTGTCTGGATGTACCACCACAGTTTATCTCTCCATTCACCCACTGAAGGGGGAGTTTTGTTCATTGTTGTAATACTAGGTCCTAAAACACCACCTGGCACATAGGAGGTGTTCAATACACATTCCTTATCCTCATTATGCAATTATTCTTTTTGTGAATGACATCACCCTCAAGTAAGTTGCACAATCCCGTAGTCAACTGAAACCAAATTTTGGGGAATTTGAGATTCTTCCATGTGCCCCTTCACTCTCATCCTCTCAAATCTACCTCTTGACCATCTCTTGAATTCATCCCTTTCATCCCCATTGACAATGACATGACTCAGGCTTCATTAACTTATCCCTAAATGACACACAGTAGCCTTCTGATTTGTCTTTCTGACTCTTATTTATAATCTATGTTCCTAAAACACATACTAATGTTGATCTCTTTCTCAAAATATCCAACAGAGTAAAGTTTAAACTCATTTACAGCCATTCGCAATTTCTCCATATCCGTACTTACAATGTGCACAACCACCTGTTCAGTCGCTCTTTTCCTAAACTTCCACCTCCTACTCTGTGTGCTCTGAGTTATTTAGAGCATTCAAAGTAAGGTGTTGTTGTTTGTCAAGTCAGGAGCACTTGTGTGAGTCCTAAACTTCTCCCTGCCTTCTTTGCGGTTTCTCTATTCCTTATTTAGCTGTTTTTGAAATAATCGATTCTACTATCAATTCCGTGTTTAGGAGATGAATTACAAATTAATCATGGAGAAAAATGTGGTGCTCTTAAAATCTGAGGATGATAGTGTTGGCCTCTGTATTTCTGCAAATAGTAGCTGAGTGGCCATTTCGTTAGGTCACAGGTTAGAAGATAGAATTCTTGTAAACTCATAGAAGCTTTGTGGCTGGTACCTACAGAAGAACTATACAAGGAAGGACTCCAGATTTTGCAGTAAGGTCGCAGTGAACACTTAGAAACTGGGCTAGTCAGTCCTTCAAATTAATCTCCATTTTAAAATGCTTATATCGTTCATCTTCCATTATTATAATACTCACCATACTGATGTCCGATTTTTATTTTTGTTTAAGTGAAGTGGAAAGAAAATTTTTGAAAAAAATACTTAAAAAGGACTTGAATTCCTGCTGTGAAAACGAGAAAGAATGGGTTTTTCAGATTCTATGAGCTCCCACCTTGCTTTCAACATTACACACACACACACACACATACACACACACATGCACGTGTGCATGTGCAAGTGCACACACATATCATTAAACCTAAGAGGATTTGGAATAATATTAAGAGCCAAATGTAAAAGTTAATAGTGAGGGGAAGGATGTCAGCCTATCTTCTGAACAGACAGGGTAATCTATTGTTTTAGTAATAGTTGCATACCCTAGTAACTAAAGGATCTGATGTAATGAGATACAGTTGAGCTTTGGGAAATTGCATCAACTATTTGATTTCAAGTGATTTCATTCTGTCCTTAACTCACAGCATTGGACTTTGATACTGAAACAGGAATAGAACATTGAATCAGATATTTTTTCTTCTAGTACTTGCTATTTCAAAGAACTTTACACTATTACTGCATCCCCAAGAAGCAGGTAGTATTATTATCCTTATAAAGTATTTTGGTTTCCTATTGTTAGAGTATGAAAAATCCTGAAATGATAAATGACTTGGACATTAGCATAGAGCAAACGAGAGCCAGAACAGTGTTTTAAAATTCAGATTTCTTTGTTTCCAGGATTAGAGTCACTCAACTGATCTATTTTCCTCTACAACTTCCTGGGGTATTATACTTTGGGCTCCGTATGGTTGAAGTTTAAGTCCACTAAGGCTATTTTATCAAGTCAAGAATTTTGAGTTCTAATTCTCATTCCAACTCTTAATTTTCATTAACACTAATATTTCTGAAATTCAGTTGTATAATCTGCAAGATGAAAATTTGTTTTGATATATTGATTGGTATTTAGAACTTTTTTTTCTTCCAGTTTTATCGAGCTAAAATTGACATACAGCACTAAATAAGTTTAAGGTGTACCGCATAATGACTTGACTTACATACATCATGAAATGATTACCACAGTAAGTTTAGTGAACATCCATCATCTCATATAGATAGAACATTAAAGAAATAGAAAATAAATTTCCTTATGATGAGACCTCTTAGGATATACTCTTTTAACAACTTTCATATATAACACACCATAGCGTTAATTACATTTCTCATGTTGTACATTACATCTCTAGTACTTACTTACCTTACAACTGGAAGTTTGCACCTCTTAACTGTCTTCATCCAATTCCCCCTCACCACCCCCAACATCCCCCTCTGGTAACCACAAATCTTATTTCTTTTTCTCTGAGTTTGTTTGTTTTTAAAATATAATTGACCTATAATATACTATCTAAGCTCCTGTTATGCAAATTAGTGATTTGATATTTCTATACTTTTCACACTGATCACCACGATAAGTCAGTTATAATATGTCACTATACAAGATATTATATATTTTTTTAATTTTTATTTTATTAAAAATTTTTTATTAATTTTATCAGAGTATAGTTGCTTTACAATGTTGTGTTAGTTTCTTGCTGTACAGCAAAGTGAGTCAATCATACTTATACATACTTATCCACTCTTTTTTCAATTTCCTTCCCATTTAGGTCACCACAGAGCACTGAGTAGAGTTCCCTGTGCTATACAGTAAGTTCTCACTGGTTATCTATTTTATACATGTTAGTGCATATATGTCAGTCACAGTCTCCCAATTCATCCCATCCCTCCCTTCCCTCCTTGGTAGCCATAAGTTTGTTCTCTACACGTGTGTCTCTATTTCTGCTTTGCAAATAAGTTCATCTCTACCATTTTTCTAGATTCCACATAAAAGCAATATTATATGATGTTTTTCTCTTTCTGACTTACTTCACTCTGTATGACAATCTCTATGTCCACCCACATCTCTGCAAATGGTATTATTTCGTTCCTTTCTATGGCTAATATTCCATTGTATATAATTAAATGTTATTGACAATATTCCCCACATGTTACAACTTCCAGTTGTAAAATAACTTTGTTATTTTTACTGCCTCACTACCACACAAGATTAAGTATCTAATTTTAAGATGGAACTATAAATTCAACTGAAAACAGAGTTACCTCCAACAAAAAAATCCTCTGCAGAATTAACAACAACAAACAATACTCATAATATTAACTAATTTATCAAGCATTTACTGCTTTAGGTAGATTATATACATCAACTCATTTAATTCTCATAACATCTCTGTGAGGTAGGTTCCATTATAATATCCTCTCCACAGGTGAGGAAACAGAAACACACTGATTTTAGTAATTTTCCTATGATCACACACCTAGTTAAGGCCAGAACTGGGATTTGGGAAGCAGGTTACAAAACCCAAGTTCTTGGCCACTATACTAAACTGTTGAGCCATACACCCTAAATACAAAAGACATTCTAAGCAATGGTGATACGGGCCCATAATCTATACAAAGAATAGAAATATAGGATATAAGCATGTGCTTTAAAAGCATAATAAATGGTGCTTCCCTGGTGGCTCAGTGGTTAAGAATCACCTGCCAATGCAGGGGACGTGGTTCGAGCCCTGGCCTGGGAAGATCCCACAGGCCGTGGAGCAACTAAGCCCGTGCGCCACAACTACTGAGCCTGCGCTCTAGAGTCCACGAGCCACAACTACTGAAGCCTGCGGGCCTAGAGCCCGTGCTCCGCAACAAGAGAAGCCACTGCAATGAGAAGCCCTTGCACTGCAGCAAAGACCCAACACAGCCAAAAATAAATAAATAAATAAATAAAATATATTTTTAAAAAGTGTAATAAATAAATGTGCAGAGGGAGATTACATATATGGTAAATACATGTCAAGGATGGGATTCACAATGATTTGGCTCCACAATGGGAGTTGGTAAGAGTTTTATGTTTATTCCTGATTACCTAAAGAAAATTAAAAATCTAAGAACTATGAAGTCAGTATTTTCCCGCCAATTTCTTCAAAAATAGACTACTTTACACACATCAAATTCCACATGAATAGAAAAGCAACTTCAAGATTTGATAAATGTTTTCCTCTGTAAAAAGCAAAGAACTAGAATCAGCCTAACTACTGCTGTTTAGAAATCACTTCCTTGGGGAAACCTCCCAGTATTGTCCTAGTCTGAGCTAAATGTCTCTCCACCTCATGTTCACTTCTGCTTGACACTACACATAAGTTTTGTAATTGGAGGTGAGCTTGTCTGTCTCCTTCATTGGCCTGACCTTCAAGAGCAGGGTTTTGTCTTATTCATCTTTGCAGCCATCTACCTAGCAGATGCTTTGTTCATAAAAGGCTCTCAATAAATGTTTATTGAAATAAAATAAATGTGTGTTGAAACTAGTTTGGAAACTCCTGGAAAGATAATCCTTTATTTATTTTCTTATTCTAACTGTGTCTGACTTTTACTATTTATATTGTGTATCTACTTTACACAGACATAGATATGCAGTCATATCTACCTAGCATATTTATATATATTTATCATGTATGGTTAATTAAATTATACTGGAATAGGTTCTTCAGATGTATTAAAGAATTAGAATTAGCTTAGTTTAGGCTAGGTTAGGTTGTGGTAACAAACATGTCTTCAAATGTCAGTGACTTAACACATAAAAGTTTACTTCTCAGTCATGCAAAATGCACTCCAGATCTGGTGACTCTCTAGAGCAGCTCCTTTCCAAAAGAGCTGTGCACTGGCTCCCAAATACTTTGGTCTGGAAATGACACACGTTACTTCTGCTCATAGACCTTTGGCAAGAACTAGTCACTTGGCTCTGCCTACTATATGGGGGCAAGGAAATGGGGAGAGAACAGCTGGAAATGCCTCTGCCATAGAGGGAGAGAGAGTGAAGTACGATCCAATTATCAGTATTTACATTTAGTTTTCAGTCTCACGTATTCATTTTAAAAAATGAAAATTTGTTAATGTTTTGGAATATGTAATACATTATTTCAAGGAATTTGTGACTTAAAAACCAGGAAATACTCCTCCTTCCTCCTCTTTTTCTTCTTTACAGGAGGGCAAACATAGCTCAGTTGGAGCCCACAGTGTGCACTATGTGACTTGGGGTGTGTGGGGGGACTAAGTGTGGGTTCTGATGAAGGGGCAGGGAGGGGAGGGGCTGAGATGCTGTCAGAAATCAGGGGTGCTCAGGGAATGGCAGAATCAGGACCAAAACATTGCAGCCGCCACCACTCTTTCCAGAGGAAGCCCCATCTCAGAGCATCTTGGGAGTTCTAGGATGGTCCGCAGGGACATCCTGGGATGAGAAACACATGGTGCCCTGGGGCACTGGGGACCCCTTGTCCCAAACTTGGCCCTAAGGAATCTGGCTCACACCACCTATCACGCAAACCCCAGTGCTCTTGGACCGCCCCGTCCCAGTCACAGTGCAGCGGTGTCCTGTCCCAGAGACCTGGCCAGGTCAATGGGAACAGGCTCTGGACCAAATGTTAGGCAGTGGAGGGACCATCTGAGGCCAGAAGGGGGAATAAATTGCGCCTGCACCTGCGCATGCCTCCTGTCTGTAGCCTCCAGAAGCCGGAAGGGCCCAGGGCAGCAGTTTCGTGGGCATCTGGGGCCGATCTCTGGTGTCAACCCACCAGGGCCTGTGGCACCATTCCATTGCACATTCTTGGGTCCAGTTGTTTCTAATGGCATCTGTGAAGCGTCTACAGTTTGTTCCAGGAGACCATCGCTACCTGTTCATCTTTCTCTGAATAGCCTGTCTCAGGGCATGACTCTTTCTGACCCAGCCCATCCATCAGCACCCTGTGATGGGGGGGATGGCACCTTCACTCAAAACCCTCCATCAGGGCTTCCCTGGTGGCACAGTGGTTGAGAGTCCGCCTGCCGTTGCAGGGGACACGGGTTCGTGCCCTGGTCTGGGAAGATCCCACATGCTGCGGAGCGGCTGGGCCCGTGAGCCATGGCCACTGAGCCTGTGCGTCCGGAGCCTGTGCTCCACAACGGGAGAGGCCACAACGGTGAGAGGCCCGCGTACCGCAAAAAAAAAAAAAAAAAAAGGGCAGAAGATCTAAATAGACATTTCTCCAAAGAAGACATACAGATGGCCAGGAGGCACAGGAAAAGATGCTCAACATCACTAATTATTAGGGAAATGAAAATCAAAACTGCAATGAGGTGTCACCTCACACTGGTCAGAATGGCCATCATCAAAAAATCCACAAATAATAAATGCTGGAGAAGGTGTGGAGAAAAGGGAACCTTCTTATACTTTTGGTGGGAATGTAAATTGATACAGCCACTATGGAGAACAGTATGGAGGTTCCTTAAAAACTAAAAGTAGAGCTACCATATGATCCAACAATCCCACTCCATATATCTGGAGAAAACCATAATTCGAAGATACATGTACCCCAACATTCATTGCAGCACTATTTACAATAGCCAGGACATGGAAGCAACCTCAATGTCCATTGAAGGATGAATGGATAAAGAAGATGTGGTACATATATAACACAGTAATGGAATATTACTCAGCCATAAAAAAGGAATGAAATAATGCCATTTACAGTGACATGGATGGACCTAGAGATTGTCATACTGAGTGAAGTAAGTCAGACAGAGAAAGACAAATATCATATGATATCACTTATATGTGTAATCTGAAAAAAATGGTACAAATGAACTTATTTACCAAACAGAAATAGAGTCACAGATGTAGAAAAAAAACTTACGGTTACTAAGGGGGGAAGTGGGGGGAGGGAAAACTTGGGAGATTGGGATTGACATATACATAATACTATATATAAAATCGTTAACTAATAAGAACCTAGTGTATAGCACAGGGAACTCCACTCAATACTCTGTAATGACCTATATGGGAAAAGAATCTAAGGAAGAGTGGATATATGTATATGTATGACTGATTCACTTTACTGTACAGCAGAAACTAACACAACATTGTAAATCAATTATACTCCAATTAAAAAAAACAAGTCCTGGGAGAGTTGGGCAAAAAGAGGCTTGTCCATGGCCAAGTGCTGTCAATATAACTTGGTCACTGCTTCTCTCTCTTGAGGTGACCTGCCTTTCTTTTCCTGTATTCTAGAAAATTTCCAGTGAAAACATCTGAACAGCCTTAACTCTTTCATTTGGAATGCTGAGAGGTGAGATTCCTCAACTCCTGAATAAAGAGATTAAAATAGAATGCATATTTACAACAGAATGTAAGATACAAAGACTGAAGAACTCCTAAACTCTAATCCTTTTTATTTGTTGTATCATATCAAGTATCTGATGCACCTGGAATGGCCTAAGCCTTGCAATGTCGTAGTTTTCTAGGGGCAATTTCTTAAATCTGTTAAAGGAAACATTGTGAGATGGCAAATGGCCAAGAAAGTACCCTCAGCCTGTTTCTTCCTGATTGTCAGAGTTTCAAGACATCATGGGGAAGCACAAGTGTTCATCAGGGTATTTAATTTCTGAGAGCACATGGCTGAACTACATTGCCCAGGTCCCACATCTCAGTGAGGTCATGTCACTGAAATGTGAGCAGTGATGGCAATTAAGAGAGGCTGTGCCTTTTCCATCCCTCTTTCTCCCATCAGTACTGCAGTAAATGAAGGAGTTGGCAGATGGAAACGGTCTGTGTTCTTGAGTCACCCTGTGGAGGAGTTGCAGGCAGTACAGACTCCTGGTCCACATCAGACTCTGACGTCAATGAGAAAGAAACCACTGATGTGTTAAGACTCTGAGATTTCAGGGCTAGTTGATCACAGTGCAGTACAAGCTAGTCTGCTAATACAGACGTGATATATGCATACAGGACATGCAGATGCACAAAATTCAAGAGGTTCAAAAGGCCTCACCATCCCTTTTGCAAGAGGCAAACTCTATTATTAAGTTCTTGTGTATCTTTCAGAGATATGTGGTAATAACAGAAACAGTAATAATTATGGTAATAGCAGCAAACACTTAATAAAAGACTGCTGTAACAATTGACCCTAAAAGTTATTATTCTTCAAACCCAACAGAAAGTTATCTAAAGTCATCAATGTGTGTGTGGTGACCACAGCCAGTCTTTAAGGGACCTTCCATAGACAGAGGCCTTGCAGTTTCAGTCTGTGTCTTTGAGACTGACCTGGCAAAGGGCAAAGAGCATAGAAGATAGCACGTAAAAGGCTTTTATGGGCCATGTCTGCCAATAACTGGCTAGAATTCAGTCACATCCTCACCCTCACTGCGAGGCTGGTCAATATAGTCTAGTGTGTACCAGGAAGAAGAGGAAATGTGTTTGGTGATCAACTAGCAGTCTTTGCCTTACTTATATATTAATTTACTTAATTCTTACAACAGCTCTATGACCTAGGGACTATTATGCCCACTTTACATATTGATAAACTGAGGAACTGAAAAGTTAATTCATTTGCTGAAGATCAGCTAGCAAGTGGCAGAGCCTAGAAGTGGCACAGCTTAGGAATCTAAGCTGGACCTAACTACTCTGCTATATCCTTTTTTTATACAATGTAGTATATTATACAGACTGTTCTAAACCTTGTTACTTTTTTTTTCCTTAAGGATATCTAGTTGAGATTATTCAATGCTAGTACATATAAGGTTGTACAGTTGACCCTTGGACAATGTGGGGGTTAGGGGCTTTGGCCCTCACAGTGTCTAAAATCCACTTATAGCTGGCCCTCTGTATACTTGGTTCCTCTGTATCCACAGTTTGCATCTATGAGTTCAACCAACCACGGGTCATATAGTGCTGTAGTATTTACTATTGAAAAAATCTGCGTGTAAGGGGACCTGTGCTGTTCAAAGGTCAACTGTAAATATCTTTTTAAGAGCTATATACTAAATTGTATACATGAGTCGTGGTTTAACTCTCTCATTATGATGATTGTTTTAAATTATTTTCCCCATTTCAAATAGTGATGCAGTGAATAGCTTCAAAAGTTTGTATTTGCACACATGTGCATGTATATGGAGAAAAATAATTTCTGGAAGTAAAATTGCTCAGCCAAAATAGTATACACATAGTTATTTTTTATAAATGTTTCCAAAGTTCCCTACAGTGAGAGTATTTTCTTATACAAAAAGTACAATTTACATTCCCATGAACAAAGTATGCAAGTATATATTTCTCCACACTCATGCCACACAAAGATTTTCAACTTTTTTGATATTTGCCAAATTATAAGTAAAAATGGTATTTGATAGTTTTAAGTTTTCTTTTTATTGATACAATAAATGCTAAACATTTCTAGGTATACTGAAGTGCCATTTGAATTTCTTTTTAAAGTGGTTCATCTCCTTTACTCACCACACTTTTGGAATGTTAGATATTATCTTATTGATTTATAGAAGACCTTTATATACACATTTACCTATGATGTATGTTGCTATATTACTTTGGCCAATTTTTAGTTTCTCTTTTGATTTAAGTCATGGTGGATTTTTTCCTATCATAAAATGTCACTTTATTACATATTAAATTCCATTTTGGTCTATTTCAAGGTAGTTCATAGATCTATTTACATTTTACTACCACACATTTTTACTTACTGTAGATTTAAATGTTTCAATATCTTATTGTAAAAACCCCCACTATTCAAAATTGCCTTGGTTTTTCTTTCCCTTTTATTTTTCCATATGAGTTTTGAACATCAGCTAGAGTAGTTCTTAATAAAGAAGCTTACTGTTATTGTTCTATAGAACCTATACATTTTTAGATTGACTTAGAATTGATGTTTCCTCCCAAGAGCATGTTATACCTTTTTTTAGGGGTTCTTCCTTTTAGTTTCTTCAGTTGCATTTTCATGTTTTCCTTGTCTAAATTTTTTAAGCATATTATGTTTAATCTTTTTTTGTTGATTTTTTCTTACTCTTCCTTTATATATATATATATATATATATATATATAATATATATATATATATATATTTTTTTTTTTTTTTTTTTTGCGGTACGTGGGTCTCTCATTTTTGTGGCCTCTCCCGTTGCAGAGCACAGGCTCCGGACACGCAGGCTCAGCCGCCATGGCTCACGGGCCCAGCCACTCCGCGGCATGTGGGATCATCCCGGACCGGGGCACAAACCCGTGCCCCCTGAATCGGCAGGCGGACCCTCAATCACTGCGCCACCAGGGAGGCCCCTCACAGCCTCTTAATCATAATCATTGTAATGTGACTGAGGACAAAATTTATATACAAAAATAAGTAGCTTTTCCATATAAAAATAACAACCGATTAAAAATATAATGGGGCTGCATCGTGTCCCCTGCATCGGCAGGCGGACTCTCAATCACTGCGCCACCAGGGAAACCCTATAAGAAAATCTTAACTGTGGCTTCAAAGAAAGAAAAAAAGAGTAGAAATAGTACTGCCAATTTTGACACTTTTATATCTTTTCATTTTTTGTATCTTTTCTCCCCTGTATCCCTATTACTACTCTTAACTCTAGCCCATATAATACCTGGACTAGATTACTATAAGTGCCTGTAAAATGCTCTCTCAGACTCTAATCTTGCCCTCCTTAAAGCTGTTCTCTGCATTGTCACCAGAACGATACATTGCCAATCACATTTCCCCTCAACCGAAGTTAGAGCTCACTAGGGTGGCCTCAGGCTCTCCCGGGTTAAACGTCTTACCTCCCCAGCCTGGAATCTTGCTAGAATGCTCTAGCAATGTCAGATGTTCAAAGTTCTCCTGGGCATACTGAAGGGCCTTTTCTTCTTTGTGAATTTGACGGCACACTGCCCCACTGCCTTCTTCTTCCCCTAGTAAACAGTGCTGTGCCTTATATATGGGAGTTTCTCAATAGATGTTTGTTCCCTGAAAGAATAAACAAATAATCCCAACTCCTATTTTTTTCAACTTTTAAAACAGCAGTTTGTATTGTGGGAAATCTTTTGAGAAGATTAGTTAAATGTCAGGAATCTTGGCATTTAGTCCTTGTTCTGTCTTTGACTCACTGTGCGATCCTGGACGTGTGTCTGTATGTTTGGGCACATAAGTCTCCAAGCAGATTATTGGGGTAAAATTAGGAGGGCACCAAATAGGCAGGGAAGCTTTGCATATTATTTTATTCAATTTTTACAACAACCTATGGAGTAGGAATAAATATCCCTGTAATGCCAATGGAGAATGGTGATGCAAATAAGCATTGTGCCCAAAGGGAAGAAGAAAAGATCTTTTGATACAGGGGTCTAATGAGGGAAGATAAGGAAATTCAGGCTGAGTGTCTTCACTGCTGAATCTATTCCCCCACAGGCAAATTTTGGGAAGAAGGCAAAGAGTAGGGAGGAACAGGGAAGTTTGGAGGATCCTGGAGCAAGGGGTATTTTTGTTTCTCAGGATAGCCTGAGGAAATTGCAACCTCTTTTGTGAAGTCAAACACTCAGAGTATTTAGTTTGCAGAACTGAAGAAGATTCTAGGCAAATGCCTGTAGAAGATTCTAGGCAAATGAGCCTATGCCAGCACCTCTGGTTCCCATGGCTTGTGTGTGTCATTTGGGAGTCCAAAATTTCTTGTGGCACTTGCAGGTGGTGCACAAATGTTAGGAGGACTAGAGGAGGCATGGGGTCAGGACAAGGAGGCTGCAGAGTATGGGACTGTGTGACTGGAGTCTGGAGAAGGGTCTGCCCGTTTCCGTAGTGAGCCTGAGTTGGAGACAAGTGGGATCAGCCTCACTCCTGCAGACTGCCCAGTCAGTTGGACAAGCCAGACCAGAGCACATTAGTGCCAGAACATCTCTGCCTCAAGTCTGCAAGGACTTAGAAAGTCCCTGGGGAGGAGGTCATCAGAAGGAGGGAGAAAAAAGATATAATTTACTGAGATTAAATCCCGAAGCCACTGAGATAATACCTGAAAAGCATTGGCTGAAACTGGCAGAGACTGAGTTATGTTCATTGAGGAGTTGGAGACTGTTGTTTCTATTGAGTGGACTGAAAAGCAAGATGAGATTCTTTGGAGAAAATAATTATCATGTTTTGCACATTTGAATTGTGGCGTGTGTCATCAACACTACTATCTTTTAAATAATTCTTTCAGTCATTCAACAACTATTTATTGGTTAGGTTACTATATACTAGTTTTTCTACTCATAACTTTTGCTGATGTTTTCAACGCCCTATTTGAAACAACTCTCCCTGTGACCATATGCTCTCTTGGAGACTCATATAGGCCTCCTAAAACCAAGCTTCTGGAAACCCCCTCCTATCTTTCCTTACAGCAGAGGTTCTTTACCCTTCATAATCCTCCCTTTAATATTGTTTTCCTGGGGATTTCCATTATGCTTTTCAAGTAACGGACTTAAACAGAAGGTATGGTAAGCCTGTATATATAAATGTATATGATATAAGTCTGACACTTTTGTTGTCACATATACCCAGGTTCCCTTTTCATTAGCTCTGTGGTGACCCCAACTCCTTCCCTGGATGCGAAGGCTAAAGCCCTGAATGGAGGTATTTTGTAATGTAACTCAAAGCTGGGGAAGGAAAAGCTAGTCCTTTAGCAAAACAAGGTTGAGGAGGTATGCCAGCAGGAGGTTCTTTTTCCTGCTACAGGGCTGCTTGGTTGCTTTTTGGATATTCTACTTGAAGGTCAGGCCACTGTGGAGAATCCAAAGTATCATTTCTGCCTGAGAAATGAGAGAACCAGAGGAAGAAAGGATGGATTAAGGCTCTTCTCTGGAGGCCAACTAGAAGAGAACATGGGACCTAGGATTGGGGTGTGGAGGGTGAGGGGTTAAAAGGAGTGAATGGCAGTAGGAGAGAGTTTGTGGAGGCATCTGGGTGAGAGCCTCTTCTGGTTGGTAAAGGGAGAGCTCACATGCTGTCCCCACGAGCTAAGGAATGTGGTCCTATGCCATAGGTAGGACTGTGATTCCTTTGCAGGAAACCTCCTAGATCTCTGCTCCCACTGTAGACTCTGTATAGTTTGAACAAACAGTAAATAACTAATTGAGCATTTTAAAAGATTCTGGTATATGTGCTTCATGGCCCAAAGATGTGGTAGATGCTCTTCTCTTCCCCCTCTCCAGCTGATGTTCAGATTCCCTCAGAGTGGAAGGCAGGGTGGTGAAAGACCTCCATGGGACCCCATCAGACCATGGTAGACAGACCGTGCTGTGGCTCCCTTCCACAATAAGACATTTAGTGGCCAGGTAAACCTGTGGGGAGAAGCCAAAGAGTAACAACTGTAGTGTGGCGTCTGATTCAACTCAAGAAATTGGCTTCCATCTCTCTCATCTTCTTCTGTCTAATGCTAAACATTTGTACTTGCTTCAGGCTCCAAAATTGCCACTCCATCAAATTATACTTTCATATATTGTTATAGAATACATAACAATATATTGCCATGCCAAAGCTTTTTTTTATTGTTACAGAAGTTAGGAATATAGAAAGAAAAAAACAATAAAATAAAATAAAATCATCTGAAACATTTCCAACTTCTTGTTTTTTACATGAGATGATGGAACATTGAGGCTAATTCTTTTCTTCGTGTCCATACAAAGTATAATTTTCCAAGAGCAGTTTTTCTATTACTTGATCATGGGATTTGTAGTGAGTGCTGCAACACAGTCCTGCAAAAATGCTGTGACAAGAAAGCTGAAGGCACAGAGATTTGGGGCAAATAGGGCACTGTCTACTAAAGGGTTGCTCCTGGCCTCTGCTTCTGTATCCTGGAAGGTTTCACTGGAGGTTGAAGGTGGAAGTTTTAGTTCAGTCCCTTTGTGATTGAGTAGACAGAACAAACCTGTTCACAGTTTCTACCATCTTCCTGTGAACATGGGTCTGCCGTTGCTTTTCTTTTCTTTCCTTTTTTTCTTTCAGTTTTCCTTTTCTTAATATCGTTTTCAGCTAGTGAATTATTTAAAGCCAACATCTTTGTAATTACCACCCAGGCCAAGAGACAGAACTTTACCAGCCACCCCAGGAACCCCTGGGTGAGGCCTGACCCAGTTACAAACACTCCCTACTTTTTACTCCCTCTCCCTGACCTTTACAGTAATAATGACCTTACATTTTTAAGAATAGTTTTACCACCCAAGAGTGTATCCTTATACACTATATCTTAGTATTTTCCATTAAAAAATGATGTCTGGTGAAGTAGTGGTTAAGAATCCACCTGCCAGTGCAGGGGACATGGGTTCGAACCCTGGTCCGGGAAGATCTCACATGCCTCGGAGCAACTAAGCCCGTGTACCACAACTACTGAGCCTGCGCTCTACAGCCCATGAGCCACAACTACTGAAGCCCGCATGCATAGAGCCCATGCTCTGCGACAAGAGAAGCCACAGCAATGAGAAGCCCGCACACTGCAGTGAAGAATAGCCCCCACTCGTCGCAACTAGAGAAAGCCTACGCTTAGCAATGAAGACCCAACGCAGCCAAAAAAAAAGAAAACGAAAAAAGATGTCTGTAGATTCTCCTTTAATCTACAGGCCTTCTCCCCACGCCTACCTTATCCCTTTCTTTTCCTTATAATTTTCTTGTTAAAGGACCTAGACAATTTGAATTGTCAAGTTTCCTGTTGTCTGAATTTTGCTAACTGTATATTCTTGGCTAAGTTAACATGTTTCTTCTTGCCTCTCTATTTCCTGAAAATTGGCAGCAGGATCCAGAGAGCTGATCAGCCTCACATATGACACTTTGGCAAGACTATAGAAGGGCCATATATCTGGTTATCTCTGTTTTTGTTAGTAGACACTGATAATATGTAAATACATTAATTCATTGAGTGGAGGGTGGCTGCAAATGGGGATAGTCAATTATTTAAAAACTTATTTTTTAGAATATTCTTATAAACAGATAATTCCCTTCATCTATTATTTGGTTACCCAGTGGTATAGTCATATAGGAAAGGCAGAATAAATGCTTGATTCTTTCTCTTTATTTACCATCCTTTGAAGGTGATCATTTAAACTTTAATAATTAATTTAAATATTATTAATGAATGGATTTATTTATTTATTTCAATACATGAAAATTATTTTCTATATTGAAGCTAAATTATCCTGTCTTTGGCTGGTGGAAACCTCATAAAGTTGGTTACTGAGTCTTTTTGCCATGTTTCTAGTAATCTTTGCTTCTTTTTTGACAAGGTATATCAGGCTCATCTTGCACATATCCTGCCCTAGACATGGAATCAACCATCTGTCCAAGAAGCCCTGGTTCCTGTTATAAGAAAAGGTAACTCAAAACCTTATTTATCTTATCTTATCGCTGATACTGCTTTTCTGACTTCACAGTGCTCCTCCTTTCATTGTTTCCGAGTACTGTTCATAAACTGGTGGCTTGCTTTCTGCCATTTCCTGCATCTGCTTCATCTGGACATTTACTTTCCTTCATTTTTATTTCCCTTGTTCTGTAAAATTTTGATTCAGTTCTTAGAAGTTACTTTTCAGCATGGGCTCTGTTTCAGAAGAAAACCCTGTCCGATCAGTTTCATAGGGTCTAGACTGCTCTAGCTCCTTTGTTCTTAATACAATTTCCTTGGACTCTCCCACTGTTAGATTGGACAAAATCCCTTCCAGTTTCAGGTACTGTTCTCAGATTCACTTGTCATAATTTCCAGTGAGCATGTGTTGCCTATTATTAGCATTTCGTATGCTCACAACCGTCAGACATCTTATTGTTTTCCTTTGCTTTCTCCTTCACAAACACTGATACCATGCAGATCTTGTGGTTTTTGGTGTTTTGTCCCCATTTGTTTTGCAATTTAGGGTTTGTGGGAATGCCTTGTTCTTTATGGGCCTTCTTAAACAAATGTGTATGAATATTTCTTTGTATCTAGATACTTTACATGAATATTTAGGAAGATGCAAAAACTATGTGGCCACCATCTTCCCAGAATATTTCTTTTTTTAAAAAATAAATTTATTTATTTTAGTTTTGGCCGCGTTGGGTCTGCGTTGCTGCGTGCGGGCTTTCTCTAGTTGCGGCAAGCAGGGCTACTCTTTGTTGTGGTTCGCGTGCTTCCCATTGCAGTGGCTTCTCTTGTTGCAGAGCATGGGCTCTAGGCCCGCAGGCTTCAGCCGTTGTGGCACGTGGGTTCCAGAGCGCAGGCTCAGTAGTTGTGGCGCACAGGCTTTGTTGCTCTGAGGCATGTGGGATCTTCCAGGACCAGGGCTTGGACCCATGTCCCTTGCATTTGCAGGCAGACTCTTAACCACTGTGCCACCAGGGAAGTCCCAGAGTATTTCTTTCCTGATGGAGTAAGACTAGGGAGAGAAATAGTTCCAATAATTTTGCTCCTTTACTTCTACTCATTTTAGATCTTTTCCCTGAGTTTACTAGTTAGTTCTATGACTAGTATAACTAGAATTCAATTGATGCATAATCATAGCGTGACTGATAATACAGCCACTTAAAAAGAAGATTTTTTAAAATCACAGGATCATCATTGGCCATATTACTGTTGTATGTCATCCTTTATTTTCCTTTCATTTTCCTTTTATATATTCTTTTTCTCTCCCTCTTTCTAGATAGTGTCCTACTATTTTAAGGGTGATATATACAACTTTCAATGCTCTATAGCTTTCTTAGAGGCAGCTTATAAAGAGCTACTGATGTCCTTCTTGTGGTTCTCCCTAATTCAACCCAAGCCTGTCTTTATATAGATAGGTAAAATGCCTCATAGTATAAAATAGTGACTTTATTTGATTAGTCTTGTCCAAGATAATTAAGCAAAATTAGTTTGGTCTATAAACATAGACATCAATTTGTTTTGCTTTCTCCCCCTGTTTAAATTTTAAGTTTAGTCATTACACATTTTGGACCAGATTGGAGAATTATGGTCAAAGGAAATACCTGAGGAAGGCTGTTTCTCTGGGCCTCTGTAAATAGCCTGACAAAGAGACTTGTTGCTTAATCAATGCCTAATGTGTACATTTGGAATGCTCAGATGCTCAATATTATTAGGCATTTACAAAACAAAGGCTGTTTCCCCCCCTGCATTATAATTAGTGTACTTACAGTTTATATGTGAAGTATCATATATCTATTGTGGAGGTTTTTCAGAATAACAAAGATACTGAATCATCTCACTAAGATTGTTGGTTTAAATAATTAGTTTGTGTAGTATATTTCACAATACTTCACATGAGAAAGTTAAAGTCCCTCCGATCAATATAGCATTGAGTGATTTGGAACAAGAATATATTGTTGCTTATACTCCTGCTACTCCAGGCTCACTGGGCATAATATTTATATATGAAATGAAAAACAGACTAGAACAAGATTATAGGATGACATCTTTCCCTGAGTGGCTAACAAGAATAAGCAGGTGTGATGCCATGCTAACCTAGAGAACAAAATTGTAAATATAGAGAGGAGAAAGAGTTTTCCGAGTTTATATTGCTGCTATCTTATGGGGATCAACTTTTGTTGGTACCATAATGTGTTATGTTGATAAGGGTAGACAAGGTGGCTGAGCAGCTGGTTGGAGAGTCCCCAAGAGATTACCTGGGAAACACAGTTGCAATACCTGTTGGAGCAGCCTCACAAGTGAAAATAAATCCACAGCATGTGGTTATCTTCCTGAGAGTACTTGTCATTCACTGCATTGTTCATCTGAATGGAGCGTCTCTTTCAGATCACAAAATGCAAAATGGAAAATGTTATATGTTGTGCACACCAGCACTGTGTCTGTAGTTTTCTAAACATGATGTAAAAGTAGAGTCTGTAGATAACCAGGAGCTCTTTTGGCCTTTTAGAAAATCACATTATTCAAATGTAGTTGAGGTCCATCTACAGTGGCTCTTATTATTTCAGACCAATGTTTAATTGATATGCTCAGTCTATTTTCTCTTCACTCCCCAGCACCACTATTGATCAAAAGTTAAATTGGACCAAGTTGCTATGCACAAAATATTGTCAGCTCTGTTAGCACACTTTTTTCTTTTCCAGTCTTGGTGCCCTTAATTATACTTAACCAAATCACTGTTAAATTCACATAAAATTAGAGTTCATATATAGATTTTTTTGCTGTTGTGAATTTCAGAGAGAGAAATACTTTGCAAGAACATGCATGTAATTCAGGTGAGTGGGTAGAAAATATTACAAAAGCAGTTAGTGATGTGTTGTATGGAGACGTGAGAGGTTTCCTGAATCCCTTCATTCTGTCTGAAATTAATGAATGAGTTGTTGCGTGACATATAAAGAAGGTTCAATGGTTATAACTTTTAATCTGTGCCTAGAAAATTTTAAATCTTACTTTTACCATTTACCATGGCAAATATTTTACCTCCAATTGCCACTCTTGAAAATTACTTTGTTTTTCAGTTTTGTTCAATAGAAGAGGCAGCTGACTAGTCTTTGTAATTTTTTTCGGTGTCAGATGATTTTCCTTAAACGTAGACTGAATTTATCAGAAGATTATAACCTAGTGCTCTACTCAGTCTTTTTGAAATAACTTAGGCAATAATGCTTTCTAACTAGCGCCTTTCCTTTGGATTACTGACCACTTGAAAGGGTTCAAAATGTTTCATTAGATCTATTTGGTCCTCTTGGAATTGCCAGCAAAAAGAAGAGGGTCAGAGGCAGAGGCTGATGTCACTAAAGCCTTTTAAAATACCTTTGTGAAACTCTTTAAATGTGGCAGCCAGAACCACAAGTGTCTGCTAAGATTATGATCAGACTCTTCGGGAGAAAATGAATAGGAACATGTTTATGGCACATAACCCTTCTAAGTATGAAATCTGTGACTGTATTAAAGACCCACTTTTTCACTGATTTAAACTGGAAGTGCTTTGGAAATCACATATTACACTCCAGGAGCTTAAAAAGTTGATTTCTACTACCACTTCCTATGCATCTGAACTAGTAGTCACATGGGACCTGGAAATCATATTGTAAGCTGAATTGTAACACTGGATGGTTTCTGGGTGACGTCACAATTAGCGTTTATTTTCAAAATTACTTATAGCAAATGAAAAAAAAAACAATAGTTTTCAGTCATGTTGAGTCTCTCCATAGTTTCTTGCTCAACATGTGTCTCAAAGGTAACTTACAGGTAACCTGAGGTTGACAGTATCAGGCAGGAGCGTCCAGTCATGGTCCCAGGTTGCCTTAGATCTCCTGTTTCTGACGAGGAAACATGTGAAAGAGACATGGAACTGTCCTTGCCCGCACCTGACATGTTGTAGTGCTGTCTGTGAGAAAGTGGCCGCTCAACTGGGGACTGCATTTTCCAGAACTCTCTTGCAATTAGATACAGCCATTCATTGGGTTTTAGGAAATAGAAAGTAATTGGAAGTGATGCACATCATTTTCAAGTCTGACTCATAAAAGCCTCTGTCACACTCTTCTCCAGGCAGGAAAGAATCCCACCAGCTAGTTGGGAAGGTAAGAACCCCCAGGATGAATGTATAAGCTCTGAGGTGAAGATGGCAAAATTTATGTGATCTTGAGTTCCTATGACCTCATGGAAGGGCTGCTCCTCCTGTTTTGCTCAGTGTTATTAGGTAAGAAAGAAATTTTAATTAAATAGTGTCTCTGAAATTTTTGGTTTTATTTGTTACAGCAACTAGAGTTTCTCTAACTAATAAAGCATGTAAAAGCTTGGATGCAAGCATATATAGGCCAAACCTAGTAACTGAATTAAAGGCATGGGAAGGTTGATAGAGAGGGAGAAAGAGTTTATTTCGGGTTCCTAGTTCCTGAAGATATACCATGGAAGTTTAATGCATTTTAATTCCAAGATAAGAAAAGCTATTGTAAACTAGTTTTAGAATTGGGGCCAACGTAGGATTCAAACATATTCATTCATTCATCCAACAAATGCCTACTATGTGTAGACACTGAACTAGGCATTTAGGATAACTCAATGAGAAAGAGAGGCCAAAAATTTCAGCCTGTCTCCAAACTCTACTGCTTCTACTCATTAATTCTTGTTTTGCTTTTGGTTAATGAGGGGATTCATCATATCTTCAGTCACAGTTGTCATAAGTGAGTAAAACCCCACTGTTGTTTGCTCTTATAATTTCATTTCTTTATGAATGTTGAGCGGTTTTGATTAGGGCTCCTTCTGAAGAGGAAGAGAGTGCTGGACCTGGATGTCTATGGTCCTTTCTCCTGGGTCTAGCCTGGTTTGATAGCAGAATAAACAGGGATATTTATGAGGCTGTGAAACAACTGCTGTTAAAATATGCAGGGTTCAACATTTAAAAGGAATTGCATTTCAATACATGATAAAACTTCCAGATTACCTTGAGAACTGGGGCTGCTACTGTCAGTTATGTTGAAAGCATTCCATCACGCTAGATTACCTGACAAGTTGTGGTGTTTTATGTGCTGTATTGATATTGGAGTATTTGTTTTGCTTCAGTGGGTACTTAATTATTTGTTTCTTCTTGACAATGTACTAGAATTAATTCATAGCATTATGAAACTGCCTCCCTTTGAGAAAAAAAAGCTGGATGTTTTAACCCTGGTGCATCATCTGAATGTTTAGCCCACAGTTTAAATTTATTAAATTAGGGTCATGAATTACTTTTAAAAGGAGAGAAGTTATAGCTTTTCCACCCTAGAGGAGATTTCAAGATTGCAAGATGAAAGGAGGCAATGGTAGGAAATGGGGGCTATTATCAGAATCCAGGTTATGACAGGCTCATGGGAACATGGCTTTCAGTGGAGCAAGGAACAACTCAAAGCACACGTGTTTCCCATTAGCAATTAAAAATTATTTTCCACACAAACAAAGCAAAATTTCTGGCTAAGGTCCTTTTGTGCAAAACAAAAGACATAAAATGAGTTGACCAAAGAGTTTATAAATCCTTGGTGTGTTAAGTTTCCATTAGTAGTAGCCTATGGGATAGGTGAATTAATATATTTATAAACATATTAATATGTTAATAATTATAATCTCTTTATAATTAAAAAAAAACCCAGAAAGTTAAATGTCAATGTTCTTTATTTAGTGCTCAAATGCCAAAGATTTTTGTTTTTTGTTATCTGGAAGATAATTGAGAATGTCAGAAAGTTAAAATAATGTCTCTTAGATATTCAAAAAATGTTTTTCTCTCTGAGGAAAATGAAGCTCTACAAATAGGGAAAATTTACTTCCACTTCCAGAGTTGTGACCCTTTACTGGGTAAGCAGTATTTTCTAATCAAAACAACACTGGAGGGTCAGATTTCCTGGTCAGAAATTTGAAAGCCTTAAGTGAGGGCCCATTCTTTCATAGACTCGTGTTAGCAATTTTGAAAGAAAATGGTAGTCTTCCTAATTTATTTTTTAATGAACTCATAAAATGCATTTCTATTTGATTCTAATAATGATACCTTTTTACTGGGATCTCAGCAGAGGCTGTTTTTGAGGGAAAATACCCATATGAATAAGTCATCCTGTGATTTTCTGAAGTGAGTATTCAGGAGACACTTACAGAAAAGGAAGAAAAAGAAAGAAAAGGTACTCCTACATTCATATGGAGCATGAGTGTTTTTTCCCCTATTGTTATAACTGCAGAAACAAGCTGGTTATAGGTCAAGAAGAATAATGGAGAAAAATGTTATGAAATTGAAGTCAAAAGTTCAGCCCTTTTTTGTGCTCCTTAGTGGCGCTAGCATTCTATATATTTTATGATAACAATAGTCATGACAATAATTACACACAGAACTGTGACCTAAGATTCCCCATGTCTGCTCTGTTTTTCCAGCTTGTTCTATTTGTGAAGTGGGTTTGGACAAAATATTGACAGTATCTAAACCTAACCCCTGCTGTGTTTGCAGAAAGTGGTTTTATATTAGTTCTGTGATTATAGGTGTAGCTGAAAGAGCACATCTTCTGAAAATGGAAAGTACATCTTCTGAAAATTTTCTTCTGAAAATTCAGAAGTCTGACGTTGTATTTGTTTGCCAAGAAGGGCTAACTGATGCCATTTTTCTGGGGAAAAAAAAGGAAGCGTATAGGCAGGATATTCAAATCAACAGCTCAAATTCATGGTACTTAAATGTTCCTTTCCAAGTTTAAGGGTTCTTATGGCAGGGAAATAAACAAGGAACTTGTCAATATATGGTATTAAATACTAAAAAGTAACACTAAATTGAAACTAATAAACATTTTAGACAAAGCACTATTTTGAGAACTGTTACATTTTTCTTAATGTGAATGTAATTTTTTAAATGTTCGTATAAAAGCTGGTGAATTTTATACATCTCTCAATGGTATATCTGAGATAGAAAAACAGAAATCTGTTCTAGTATTATGTAGAAATTGGTGAATGGAATCTTAGTAAATGGAATTAGTAGTTCTTTATGATAAATTTTGGGAAAAAAATTTCAGATATTCTTTCAGTTTCAACTACTATAAGAAAAGAAGCAAAAGAAATAAGTATGGTGTAAAAATAACTATTTGAGTCACTTCTTATACTATTCTACCTGACAGGTAGCTATAGTACTATTCTGAGAAGAATTTTTCATATACTGGAGTTAGTTATAATATATCCCATTTATGTATACTGAGTTTCTTTTGTGTTTAAGAGAAAATAAGAATGTGATATCACTCCTCTCAACATAGTAAGCTCTGTACCTTTTATATTAATAGACAATAATTTATAATAAACAGGCTTTTACTATTTTAGGGATTTGATTATGGAAATTTCTTTTGATTACACATCTTTGTAAAGAGTATTATTAAATCATAGCAAAGGATCTTGGTTGAGTTTCAAAGTGAGATTGGGGTGGGCATATGAGTTGTATCTCTTTTATTGTATTTACATTTCTCCAGTATTGATGTACTTTTTCTATGGATTATTCTCTTGGAAGCTGCATAAATAGCAGGACAGTGAAAAAAAATAAATATGTGAGTGATAAGAAGGGAAACATTTTTACATACATAATTCTCATATCAAAAATGTCTGTTGGCAAAAAGGGAGAAGCTTTACTGTAAGAGGAACTTTTTATTAAAAGAAAGTAAACATCAGCCACAAGCAAATAATCATAGTATCTTAAAATCCCATAGCAACTCTGTTTCTTAATTTCTGCCAATGTATTTTCTCCAGTGATCTGGTCTGTGTTGGACAAACTTTTCATATTGAAGAGCTTACGATTTGCCTTCTAGTGTGTTCTGTTCACCTACCTTTTCTGCTGGTCATTTGTCCCTTTGCCCTTTCCCTGCCCTATTATTGAGCATCAACTGTGATTGGCAGCAAATACACAGAGATGGAATGATCACTTTCTGTTTGAATGATCTTTCCAAAATGTGTATTTGATCATGTCACTCTTTAGTTTATATCATTTAGATGTTTCCTTGCTGTCCTAAGTTTGAATTCCCAAAGCTCTGCTCTGAGTTTGCCATCCTCCTGCTTATCAGTCATCGAATGATCCTCATTGCCTATGGAATAGAATTTGAGTAGGAAATTCTGCTTGCAGCCAGGTTAAAGAGGACCCTGTTGCCAAACCAAAGACTATATTTCATCTAACACGTCTTCACGTGAGCTCCAAAATGAATTCATTGTTTCCCCCAAATTTCAGATCTTTTCTTCTGTCGTAATTTTGCCCGTGAAATGAGTAGTCTGTCCCAGTGGATTACCTGGGTAAAAAAAGATCTGTGCATAGTTAAATTCATTAGATATTGTTAAATTACTCTTCAAAGTGATTGTACCAATTTACTGTCAATATAGTGTATACGATTTCTTATTACTCTATAAACTTCTTGACACTTGGTAATATTAGATGGGTGTGAAATGTTAACTTGTTTTAGTTTTCTTATGTGTTTCCCTGATTTCTTGTGAGGTTGAATATCTTTTCTCTTCCATGATTACCTTTTAATATTATGGTCATTATTATTTTTCTATTGGCTTGCTTGTCCTAGATACTGATCTCTTCTACCTTAAATTGGTTACAGGTATCTTCCTTCAGGCTAAGGCTTGTCTTTTGATGATTTTTATTTTAATATTGCCATTTGATATGCAGACATTTCTAATTTTAATGTAGTCTAACTTATTAATCTTTTCCTTTATGATTCTTTTTTTTGGTCTTTTAAAACACAATACTCTATTGTTTTTTCCTTTAAATGTTCTTAAGTTTTGCTGTTCATATTTAAGCCTTTAAACTACTTGGAATTTATTTTTGTTTAAGAGGTAAGGCAGGAAATCCACTTTTTTCCCATATGTCTAACCACCTGTATGAGCACCATTATTGATTTGTCCATGTTTCCTTGGCTCCTCTGCAAGTTACTAGATATGCATAGGTCTGTTTCCAGACTCTCTACTCCCTTCCATTGGTTTAGCCATCTGTATCTGCTTAAATATTGTACTGTCTTAAATAATCTAGTTTGTAACAAGACTTGTTATATGGCAGAGTGACTCCCCTCTTCTTCTCTTCAAATTTTTTCTGCTCTTTAATACAAATTTTAATATCAGCTTGTCAACATCCAAAACAAGGCAGACCCATTGGGATCATGTTTGAAATTGTGTTGAATTTATAGATTTCTCCTTTCAAACTGCAGAAAAAAATGGGTCTGATTCCCCTCCGAGGAATAACTTTGCATCTTGCATTCAAAGAACCTACAGCCACCCTCGAGGCAAGCTGCGTGCAGACATCATAGGAGATCTGCTCTATTAGGATGAGCAAGGGGGACTTTCTCACACCTCGTGTCTGACTAACTCAAAGGCAAAAAACCAAACAAGTTTATTCTCTGATGAAGCACGCTGTTAGGGAGATCAAATGAAGACTGGGAAAAAGAACAAATCAGCACAAATCAGTACAATTAAGACAAAGGTATGTAGAGATTTCATTTATATTCTTTTCAATCCTGTCTGCTTTCTATCTTTGTTACTGTATAATATCATTACTATAGGGAGGAGGTGGGAGGGCTAAGAGTAATGAAATGTAATTTTAAAAAGAGAAGGGGACTTCCCTGGTGGCGCAGTGGTTAAGAATCCACCTGCCAATGCAGGGGGCATGGGTTCTATCCCTGGTCTGGGAAAATCCCACAGGCAGTGGAGGAGCTAAGCCCATGCACCACAACTACTAAGCCCGCGTGCCACAACTACTGAAGCCCACACACCTAGAGCCTGTGCTTCGCAACCAGAAGACACCGCAATGAGAGGCCCCACGCACCACAACAAAGAGCCAAGGCAGCCAAAAATAAATAAATAAAATAGAAATTTTAAGAAAAAGAGAAGGATGAGATATGAAATTGACTTATAAAAGTTTATATTTAGATGTAATTCTAAAGACTGTATAATCTAATCTACTCATTTTATAAATAAATAGAATGGTGGCCCAGAGTGTTTAAGTAGGTTTTTAAAGGTGCCTAACTAGTTAAATGGAGGAGCCAGGATTATCAGATTATCTTGTTCATTGTCCAATGTTCTTAAATTCAAACATTTAAAAAGCTGTATAATTACTATTATTTTAATTAAAAGAATTTCTGCTTATCATTTAAATTCACCATTTCTACTCATTTTACCATTATTTCTAGTGCCTTCATCTTTTGAATCTCTTACAGTACAACATACTGCCCTGATAGCTGGCTCACTCATTCTGTCATCTATCCATCTTTCTATCTATCTATCTATCATCTATCTATCTATCATCTATCATCCATCTAGTCTGTTGTTCCATGAATAATACAAGAACAACTATTACTTATTTCATGTGTGTGGGTATGTCGCCATATTCCTGATTGGTCTGTTACTATTAGGAAAGTATTCACAAGCATTTTGTTTATTAAATACAGGTGGTATAACATATTTTTCATAAACATTTCAGTAAATGTTCATTTCTACCTACTTTTCTGTTTCCTGGTAAAAAATCTGAAAAATATCTTCTTCTTTTATTACTATTACTAGTTATTCAGACATAATTTTTAGCATGCTGAAAAATTTTGTCTCTCTATTTTAAAATGGCAGTATATTTTATCTAAATATGCTTTAAAAATTATGTTAGGGTAAGATAGAATTATAAATGGAAATCATTTAGTCTAGGAAGTTTGAGTAAGATGGAAATTTGGGATACATGCTGAATAGAAGAAATGAAATAGCAAAGAAAGATGCTTTTGAGGAGCGAAGTTTGGCACAGAGCGGGCAAGACTGCTTTTAGGGTAGAATCTTGGATAAGGTTTTTTAAAAATCAGTTTTTTGAATATGTGTCAGATCCATAACTTCTCCAGTTTTGTGTATTATAAGTTCAGTCCCACTTGTCTAATTTAAAGTTTGTCCTCTTCTGAGGCTCAGAAACCTGCATGGGGAGGAGGGCAGGCATCTTTGTCCTTCTCCATTCACTCTGCTCTTTCTGGGACCTTCAGGGTCAGAGAGAAGGAGGGGCAGGAACTGGAGGAAAAAGACAAAGGCTTATTGGATGGGTTGTGGGTGACCCATCATAGGCGCCCTCTGTGAGATGATGCACCAAAGCTGAATCTTTCTCTTCTGGAGCACTTCTGGGTTCTAGGGGACACCTTAGGGGAACTACATTGTTTCCTGATTCACCTTCCACACACCCTACTTCTTTCTGTAAACCTTACACAGCCTTTTGCTGTGGGGGACCCTGCACCTAGCAGGTAAATTTCTTCATCAAAATCATTCAAGATGACTCCTTGCTGGCCACCCTCTACCACATTCATTGGGCTTGTGGGGTAAATTTGAGCCCTGTGCCACACTAAATTCTGGAAATTCAGGTCACTTACAATGCATTCCCCTCTCTCTTCCTCTGCTCTGGTTACCTGGTCATTTTGGACGTTTTTAGGCACCAGCTTTTGTGCCTTTCAAATACTAGGGTTATGTGTCAAACTCTCTAAATGGTTCTCTTGGGGGAACCATTTGGCTTCAGGTAGCAGTGGGGGTGGGAGAAAGTCCCCAGCATCCAGCATTCCATAGCTCTCCATAGAGTATTCTTGACTCAACAGTTTTTGCTCATTCATCTCCTCATGGCCTTTTCTTTATATAACCTAGAGGTGGGTGATGAATTAGAGGTGGCCTAACTAGCTTTGGGCCAGCTCTTAGCAAATCATGCACAAGTGTTTTGGCATATCTTTTGGGGGTACTTTACAATGTTTATCCTTAGCTTAGGGCTTCAGCTAAACCTTTGAGACAACAGGAAATGTTCCACTAAGTATACTGTTATGTATGCCAAGATAATTTTGGGGTTATTTCAGTATCCAGCATTGGAAGAAGTCAAAATTCATTTCTTGGATGAGGGCAGAGTTGCCACTGCATAGATGACATTGTGATGTTTAGGGTTTGTAGCCCTGTATGTGTAGGTGTGTGTGTATGTGTGTGTGTGTGATGCATGTGTGGTATTGGGAGAAGGGTAGTGTGTTGGTCAGAGTTCTCCAGAGAAACCGAACCCTGTTCTGGAATTGGCTCCATGTAACTGCTTGAGGAAGGCACTGGCTCATGTAATCATGGGAGCTGGCGAATCCAAAGTCCTTAGGGCAAGTCAGCAGGCTGAAAATTCAGGCAAGAGTTGATGTTGCAGTCTAAAGTCTGACATCTCCAGGGCAGGCTAGCAGGGTGGAAACTCAGGCAGGATTTCTAATTTGCAGTTTCAAAGAAGAATTTCTTCTTTGGGAAACCTCAGTCTTTACTTTTAAGGCCTTTAAATGATTCGATGTGGCTCACCCACGTACAGTAATCCGCTTTATTTAAAGTCAACTGACTGTGTTAATCACATGTAAAAAAAATACCTTCACAGAAACATCTAGACTAGTGTTTAATCAAACAACTGGGCACTGTAGCTTAGTCAGGCTGACACAGAGAATTAACCCTCATAGGTATGTAGCAATATTTGTTTCTATTTCTTCCTTTATTCTGCTTCTCGATAATGACTGAGGCCAAGACCAGTCATAATATCCCAAGCATCCATATTACACTTTTTTCATGGACAAAGTAGCATCATATCACAGCCTGAAACTACACATTAATTAATGTGGCTCTTTATTTAACATCTGTCCTTCCTACTAGCCTATGAGCGACTTAAGAGCAGATAATGGATCTGCTTTGTCTTGCCGTTATATCCTCAGTGCCAAAAGTTATTGTTTTTGAAATTGTCCAGCCCATTTTACTGGGGTAGGAAATCAGATGGGGCAGAGACCTAGGAAAAGACAAAGAATAGGAATTTTGTGTAGAGTCCCGCATGTTTCATTCTCCAACACTGAGTGAGGCAGCTGGCAGTTAGGGAGGGCAAAGATTCACGGAGTGAGAGGACCCTTAACAAACAAGTGGCTCTAGGACATTTTTTTTTTTCTTTGCCTGGTCACTATTTGTTAAAAGAAGTAGAGAGAAATTATGATGAGCAGACAAGGGACTGTATTCCTGTAATTTATAAGCTGAGGATTAAAGTTCACTTGTTTAAACCTGAAGGGGAAGAATGTTTCAAAGGGCTTTTGAAGTTAAGCTGTTTGGAAACTGAGAAGTCAAGGAATCAAGAAAATGGAGAAAGCATTGTGTACATGCCCTAAAAGTGCTGATGGTTGGATCTGAGGCTATTATGTGCCTTGTGGTCGTTGCATGAGAGGAAACCATGAGATTACAGGAAATAAATCAGACTTTCCTGCCCTTTCTGTTTCTATACACTAATTCCTTTAGTCCTATTCCATTATTTTTCCTTTAAACACCCTCTTACTTCCACCTAATACAGAAACAATAAGGAACACAGGATAAAACAAAAGTGACAGAATAGATTGGCTTGGGTTTTCTGGACAGTATGTTAGGGCCTCAGACCTTAGCGCCAGGCCACTCTCATCTCCTTTTTCTTCCAGCAGCAGGTTGTGCACGTGGAGAGGAAGTGTTCAAAGACAGTTGGTATCAGGGACAATCACACTTACTCATTGTATGATTGATCCAAACAGTGTACATCATCTCACTTAATCCATGAAAATTTGGTATTATTATTTAATTGAGAAAACTGAGGTTCCGAAAGGTTTAGTGATTTGTCAAGTCTCTCAACTAGAAAGTGGTGGATTCAGCATGGAAACCTATTTGATCTGATTTCAAAGCCCAGGTTTTTCTTGCTCCTCCAGACTGGCTTCTGCCCTTGTTACAAGACAATATAGATTTCATCTTACTGTCTCCTGTTCCAAAGGACAAAGTTCCAGGAATCATATGGCTATACCATATCTCCTAGGAAAAGACAGTCAATTCTGTGATATGGCAAGAAAGAGTATCAATGCCCCAAATAACATCTTTAGCTTTTAATCTATTGCTAGAACATGAAATTAAACTTACGCATATATACACACATACTGCACACACTTCCACTCCCAACATATCATTTATTTATATTTATTTATTTGCAGTATGTGGGCCTCTCACTGTTGTGGCCTCTCCCGTTGCAGAGCACAGGCTCCATACGCACAAGCTCAGCGACCATGGCTCACGGGCCCAGCCGCTCCGTGGCATGTGGGATCCTCCCGGACCGGGGCACAAACCCGTGTCCCCTGCATCGGCAGGCAGACTCCCAACCACTGCGCCACCAGGGAAGCCCGACCACCATATCATTTATTAAATGTGCTAAGCACTTTACATAATTTGCTTGCATTATCACCCATAATCCTGCCAGCAATCCTGTAAGATAGGTAGTATCCTTCCTATTTTTGAAGAAGAAATTGAAATTCAGGAAGGTTATTTGTCCAAGGTCACACAACAAATACATAGTAGAGCTGGGATGGATACCCACATATCTGTGACTCCAAACTGAGATCTCTTAATTACTATAGTGTCGTTCATTCATTCATACAACAAATATTTACTGAATGCCTTCTCTGTGCCTGCATTATGATAGGTAATGTGGATACAGCAATGAAAACCATTAGCTTCTACCCTAAAGGAGCTCAATTAGGTGGAAGAAACAGACACATAAATAGGCAATGCTAATGACATTTAAAATGCTGGATATATATTCAGGGTCATCACATGCAGAGATATGTGTAGAACCTGTACGTATACATACCTCTATCATGGTAGCTCTGGGGGAAGACATCCAGTTTGGCCTTTTTTTTAGGGGGATGGGTGTTGAGGATTATGTCAGGTAACGAGGCTTCTGGGAGGAGGTGACTCTTCATATAAGTCTTAATCAATGAGAAAGAGTTTACCAGCTAGAGATAACTAAAAGGGAGAAAGCACATCATATAGAAAGAATTGTGATAAAAAAAACACAGAAGACAGACAAATTACGATGCCTGGGAGAAAATAAGGTAGTCAAAGTTGATTTTTTCAAAGAATCATTTTCTGTGTGTGTCCTCAGTCATCTCTGATTTTCCTCCACCTATTTTGGAAGCCATTCTGAGTCATGAATTGATATCTGAGAGAAGAAGAATGCAGAAGGCAGAAAGAAAGGCACCACCATTTCTTTGGTGCCTACTGAGTACCAGGTACTGGCCAAATTTTATCTCATTGAATCCTCACAATATATCTTCAAACTAGAATTATCCTTATTTTAAAGAAAAGTCAGTTGAAGTAAGGCTAAAAGACCTTGTCCAGCTTCACTTAGCAAGCTAAAGGAAGAGGTGAGATGCAAACTCAGGATTATCTTTTACTGAAGCCCCGTGTGTTAGACATGCAACCTCTCTGGAATGAGAGCAGTATAGTTGTTTATATGACATTTTCCTCTACTTTTACTTAACTGAGATGCTTACCAGAGAAAACCTCAGAATCACTATCACTGAATGCCTGTGTAAGAAAACAGTTTTTTACTTTAATTGTCTGTCCTCTGCATTTGGAGTTTTGTTTTCCTTTTGCGGTGTGCGGGCCTCTCACCGTTGTGGCCTCTCCCGTTGCAGAGCACAGGCTCCGGACACGCAGGCTCAGCAGCCATGGCTCACGGGCCCAGCCGCTCCGCGGCATGTGGGATCTTCCTGGACTGGGGCACGAACCTGTGTCCCCTGCATTGGCAGGCGGACTCTCAACCACTGAGCCACCAGGGAAGCCCTGCATTTGGAGTTTTATTTACCATATGAGTTTTATGTAAGTTCATAAAAGTCAATAAACTCAATATTCTTGAAATAACTTGCAGTTTAACATCTAGATAATTAGGGTAACAAAAAGGAAGTTAATTCAGTGTGGGTTTATGATAGGGATTAACTTAGTCCCATTTCTTTCCCTGAAGAGAGGAAGAGTTCAGAAATAAAGTAATGTGAGACTGCTGTATCCAAGGAGATAGATGTAAGAACAAAATATTTGTTATGAAAGAGTTAAAATCACAGTGCCCTTTTAAAAAGCTAATTATGGTAGCTTAATTAAAGTTATTTTAAGTAAGTTAATTATGCTTAATTAAGGTAATTATGGAATTAACCAGGGGAATTTGAATGAACCATAATGCAGACATGTTTGGCCTCTGAGGCTCAAGTATACCAGTTTGTATAGATCCTAAAACATCTCCATGTGTGCATATAGGAGAAAACATAAAATAAGGCTGAGATTATAGTTTTGATTACACAAAACTACTACTAACAGGGAATAAATTTATACACATGATGTTGCACACTATAGTAGTATATTTTCAAAAAGTATAACATTTGAGATTCTGTTGGATTTGATTTCATTTACTGTAGGATTCCTTTTGGGAGGTAAATGAGGATTAAAGTTCTAAGAGTCAATGCTGTTTATGTTTTGAGAGTCTAAATACTCTTCCCTGTCCACGCATTATTAAATTTATCAGATGCTTTAGGGACTCTGGCTGACTTTAGAAAAGATCTAGCCTTTTTACTTGGAGATATAATTTAGACTGAAATATCTAGGTCTGGCATTGTTAGCATCCTGTTCTTGATCCAATAAGGAGCAGGAAACATAGGCAAATGTATAATCTTCCCTGTGTGTTGGTAGTGTTTGTTGAAAAACCTCCCTAATGCCTTCTTGGCTTTGCTGTGGCTGGAATATATCATTCTGTTTTTGGGGGAAATTCCCAGTGAATTATTTTTATTAGGTCAATGGTTCTTAAAGTACAGTATCCTAGAATATTCCAGGTGCTGTGCCCATAGGCTAATTTTAGTCTGCTTAGGTTAAGTAATTATTTTCCCTGAGATGAACTTCCCTTCCACATGATAGCCTCAAGAAAATTTGTGCTGATCCAAGTTTCCACCTAGAGTTTTAGGCACCTAAATCTTCTTATTAGGTTTTCTGCTGGGTAATTGTTATTCTTTCTCTTTAACAAGGAGTATTACCAAAAAAATCAGTGACCTCTGCCCATAACTGAATGTTAAATAGACAGTGAAAGATTAATTTTTTTTCTCTTGAGGGTAAATCACACTGGAATGGAGGCCTCAGACAATCAAGCACTGAAGACCTCATAGAGGCGCTTAGTTCTACTACAAGTGCTAACATTTACCATCACCTCTCAGGGACTGCATCTGTCAGAGGGGCCACAGTGGTAGTTTCCCAGTAAGAGATCACAGCAATAGGAACTCCTAATAGAGTCTCTTACCTCCTCAAAGACCGTCAAACAGTTTATGAGACTCTATGAGGCCCTCTAATGAGAAGTACAAGACATTGATGAGCTTTTATAATCAACATTCTTCTCATTTAAACATAAAATTTATTTTATTTAATTACCATTTAATAAAATGTATTTCAAGACCAATGCATGCTTATTATAAAATATCAGGAAAACCCAAAGAAGCACAAACAAAAATCTGCTAACAGTGTGTACAATTCCACAGGCCGTAGAGATTGGTTCAGCTGAGGTCTTACAAAAGTTAAGTAGCCAAAACCATATTAACAAATTGAAGGATAAAAACCATATGAAAATCTCAATAGATTCAGAAAAAGCTTTTGACAAAATTCAACACCGATTCATGATAAAAACTTTCCAGAAAGTAGGCATAGAGGGAACCTACCTGAACATAATAAAGGTCATATATGACAAACCCACAGCCAACATCATTCTCAATGGTGAAAAAATAATCTTGTTTCCTCTAAGATGAGGAACAAGACCAGGTTGCCCACTGTCACCATTATTATTCAACATAGTTTTGGAAGTTTTAGTCACAGCAATCAGAGAAAAAGAAATAAAAGAAATCCAAATCAGAAAAGAAGAAGTAAAACTGTCACTGTTTGCACATGACATGATACTATACATAGAGAATCCTAAAGATGCTACCAGAAAACTACTAGAGCTAATCAATGAATCTGGTTGAGTAGCAGGATACAAATTTAATGCACAGAAATCTCTTGCATTCCTATACACTAATGATGAAAATTCATAAAAGAAATTATGGAAACACTCCTATTTACCATTGCAACAAAAAGAATAAAGTACCTAGGAATAAACCTACCTAAGGAGACAAAAGACCTGTATGGAGAAAACTATAAGACACTGATGAAAGAAATTAAAGATGATACAAACAGATGGAGAGATATACCATGTTCTTGGATTGGAAGAATCAACATTGTGAAAATGACTCTACTACCCAAAGCAATCTACAGATTCAATGCAATCCTTATCAAACTACCAATGGCAATTTTCACAGAATTAGAACAAAAAATTTCACAATTTGTATGGAAACACAAAAGGCCACGAAAAGCAATTTTGAGAAAGAAAAACAGAGCTGGAGGAATCAGTTTCCCTGACTTAAGACTGTACTACAAAGCTACAGTAATCAAGACAGTATGGTACTGGCACAAAAACAGAAATATAGGTCAATGGAACAGGATAGAAAGCCCAGAGATAAACCCACGCACATATGGACACCTCACCTTTGATAAAGGAGGCAAGAATATAAAATGGAGAAAAGACAGCCTCTTCAATAGCTGGTGCTGGGAAAACTGGACAGCTACATGTAAAAGAATGAAATTAGAACACTTCCTAACACCATACACAAAAATTAACTCAAAATGGATTAAAGACCTAAATGTAAGACCAGACACTATAAAACTCTTAGAAGAAAACATAGGCAGAACACTCCATGACATAAATCACAGCAAGATCCTTTCTGACCCACCTTCTAGAGAAATGGAAATAAAAACAAAAATAAATAAATGGGACCTAATGAAACTTAAAAGCTTTTGCACAGCAAAGGAAACCATAAACAAGTCGAAAAGACAACCCTCAGGATGAGAGAAAATTTTTGCAAATGAAGCAACTGACAAAGGATTACTCTCCAAAATATACAAGTAGCTCATGCAGCTCAATATCAAAAAAACAAACAACAGATCCAGAAATGGGCAGAAGACCTAAATAGACATTCTCCAAAGAAGTTATACAGATTGCCAACAAACACATGAAAGGATGCTCAACATCACTTATCATTAGAGAAATGCAAATCAAAACTACAATGTGGTATCACCTCACACCAGTCAGAATGGCTATCATCAAAAAATCTATCTACAAAGAGTGTAGTGGAGAAAGGGGAGAGTGTGTGGAGAAAAGGGAGCCCTCTTGTACTGTTGCTGGGAATGTAAATTGATACAGCTACTATGGAGAACAGTATGGAGGTTCCTTAAAAAACTAAAAATAGAATTGTCATATGACCCAACATTCCCACTACTGGGCATATACCCTAAGAAAACCATAATTCAAAAAGAGTCATGTATCACAATGTTCATTGCAGCTCTATTTACAATAGCCAGGACATGGAAAAAACCTAAGTGTTCATCAACAGATGAATGAATAAAGAAGATGTGGCACATATATACAATGGAATATTACTCAGCCATAAAAGGAAACAAAATTGAGTTATTTGTAGTGAGGTGGATGGACCTAGAGTCTGTCATAGAGTGAAGTAAGTCAGAAACAGAAAAACAATTACCCTATGCTAACACATATATATGGAATCTAAAGAAAAAAAAGGTTCTGAAGAACCTAGAGGCAGGACAGGAATAAAGATGCAGATGTAGAGAATGGACTTGAGGACACAGGGAAGGGTAAGGGTAAGCTGGGACTAAGTGAGAGAGTGGCATGGATATATATACACTACCAAATGTAAGATAGATTGCTAGTGGGAAGCAGCTGCATAGCACAGGGAGATCAGCTCGGTGCTTTGTAACCACATAGAGGGGTGGGATAGGGAGGGTGGGGGGGAGACTCAAGAGGGAGGGGATATGGGGATATATATATACATATAGCTGATTTACTTTGTTATACAGCAGAAACTAACACAACCTTGTAAAGCAATTATACTCCAGTAAAGATGTTAAAAAAATATAAATAAAAAATAAAAGTTCCATATTTGGAGGGGACAAAAAAAAAGAAAGAAAATATCTGACTGGCTGGAGCCACATAGTCAAGCTTATTTGGGATGAGAAGAAACAAGGAAATTAGTGTCCAGAGCTGACTTGGCATTTGGGAATTGGCTGACTGATACACTGCATTTCTAGTCAGTTGGAGCATTTTCAGGGACATGAAAGTTACCTAAATTTTGGTTTGTCGAAGTGGCACTCTAGGAAGGAGAGGCTTCACCTTAGACCTAGAAAATTATATTAACAATACTGATAAAAGTAAAACTACTTTCAGGATAAATTTTTCTCTTTTGTTTGTAGTAAACTCCCTATGTCCTCAATAAAATTTCACTCATTCAAAAAATAAATCAAAACCTGATGGAAGAAAAAAAATAGTTAAGTAGCCAAATAGAATCTTTGACTGAATTGATATATGGATATGCAGAAATGGAAATGCTCTCATTCATGGGGGTGCTAGGCTGAAAGGGTGAGAATCTGGAGCTCTTGGTCAATCATATTCCACCCCTGTGGAGGGAACCTGTGCAGAATAAAATGAATACAGAAGCACAGCTGAGAGAAGAACCTTAATGGTATTATTTGAACCCAAAGATTTGACAATTCTAAACAAGTTCACTATTGGCCTTCGCAGTTACGTGAGCCAATAAATTCCCTTTTTTGCTTAAGCTGTTTTGAGCTGGGCTTTTGTAACTTGCAGTTGAAAGAGTTCAGACAATACTTGCATGCTTTTGTCTCATTGTGAGGTACTTCAGCATTATGGGAACCCCCAAGGGCCTGGGGAATGACTGTTGTGAGGTCATGCTTGAGCCTCAATGTAAAACACACCTGGAACTATAGGTGAAACAGAAGGACTTTCTAACATGAGAAATAAAAATAAGGGAGACCCAAACTAAGTATCTGCTACAGAGGGGGAAATGGTAACTTTACAGTGGAGAAACCTGGATGACACCACCTTAATCAAGTGACCAAGGTTAACATCACCAGTTAAGAAATATTGGTATCATGTATTCCTCAATATGAAGCACTGAGAAGGGCACATCATCTCTCTGGTGTCATAACTGCAATCTGATTATGAGAAAACATTATATAAAGCCCAATGGAGAGACACACTATAAAATAACTCACTAGTACTCTTTGCAAGTATTAAGACGATGAAAGACAAGGGAAGACTAAGGTCTGTTATGGATTAGAGGAGACTAAAGGGACATGACAGCTAAATGTAATATGAGTCGCAATGCCAATTATCTAATTTAATCAGTTTAACGTAATATCAATTAGATCCTTAAGTAGAAAAAAGACATTAGTAGAAAAACTGGTAAAAACTGGATAAAGTCTCTAGTACAGTTAATGGTATTGTACCAATGTTTATTTCTTAGTTTTGATATTTGAATTATATAAGATATTATGTTAAGGGAAGCTGGTTGAAGAGTTTAAGGGAATTCTCTGTACTTTATAAATCTTCTGTAGATCTAAGATTATTTGAAGATAGAAAGTTAAGATAAACAATGTACATAGCAAGAAAAGGAGTTGGGGAGATGATGAGGGTCATAGAAATGAGAGAGAAATGGCAGAGAAATGGCATTGGCCAGCCTAGAAATCCCCTGTGTGGGGATAGAGTATCTCCCCTGCTTTTGCAGAGAGGAAGAGGTACCCAGTGGGTGTTGTTGGATGGAATCTATTCCTCTGCCTCCTTCAGATTTTTAAGGCCCTGCTTTCTGTCTTGTGACTTCATCATAGACTTGGCTAATGTCTGGTAGATCACTGGTCAGTTCTTAGTTTCTAGAACTATTGAAACTCTTCATTTCTCTTTGCGCATTAGTATTTAAATGGAAAATTGTGAAAAGGAAAGCCAGGCATCTGTATTTTCTCATTCTCTTTATTTGGTAGGAATATTTTCAATATAATTCAAGCAGCCCTTTATGCAGATAAGGATTTTATTGAGAACAAGCAGCTTGCCTTTTTCTTTATCATTCCCGTGATTAGAATAGTATGTGGAACACAGTAGGTTCTCAATAAATGTCCATTAATGTCACTAAAATACTTTTTGATGCCAGCTACACATTTGAAATCTTATTAAATAATTATAAAAATGTTGTGAACGTTTTGACAAATTTATATCTTTTTATTAAACATGTAATATGTGCCAACTATTTTGTTGAGTGGTTTATTTTCTTAGTCCTCACAACATCAGTGGGGCAGATGTTATTGTTATCACTTGAAAGATGAGGTAAATGGGACCCAAAGAGGTTAAAAAACTTGCCCCAGTTCACAAAGTTACTAAGTTGCCAGGCTAGGATTCTAACCCTTCTTTGTCTGACTCCCATCTTCATGTTGCTGACTATGACACTCTACTGCCTTTCTGAAAATATGTGATGCATTTTTAAGTGGTTGCAAGATTTATATATTTAAAATGAATAATTGCATGGCTTTTGTTTTAAAATATAAATGGGAGAATATTATATCCTAATTTTAAAATTAGAAGCAATATATCAATTCAGCATACAAGTGCTTTGCTATTCTTATGTTTGCTTCAAGTGCATTGGAATAAAGCATATCCCTTATATCAGTGGTCCTCAACCTTTCTGGCACCAGGGACCAGTTTCGTGGAAGGCAATATTTCCAAGGAAATTGGGGGAGGGTTCAGGCGGTAATGCGAGTGATGAGGAGCGATGGGGAGTGGCAGATGAAGCTTCGCTTGCTTGCCCACTGCTCATCTTCTGCTGTGCAGCCCAGTTCCTAACAGGACGCAGACTGTTACTGGTCCACGGCCTAGGGGTTGGGGACCCCTGCCTTATATCTTATCCAACATCATCAGAATAAAAAGACAGAGATTAATATAACTCCTGTTTGGTTTTGGGTATAGTGTTAAGATTCTTAGCCCTACAACACATGCGTGCATGCGCGCATGCGCACATGCACACACACATACCCCAAAAGCAGGTATATCAGGTTTTATGTAATATGCATGTATTTTAAAGTGAAGTTTGAATGCTCTTAAATGCTCAGTTGGAAAACACAAAGCACAGAGTCAAAGAAAATTGCTACAAAACTCAAAAAGAAGGTTAAAATATCTTAGGACTTTGTCTTGTTAGTTTGTTTTCTTCATGCCCATTTTTTATGTCACAAAATAAGCACTTAGGGAGTCAAGTAGGGTTTCTTTTTCCCTGCAATATGTTATTTCCTTCCTAATTGGTCAATTCAGGGCAAACACATCATTATACACACAGGGGACTCACTATAGCATACAATTTTGTGTAAGGCAGATCCATCTTGAGCAGTGAGAGCACCTTTAAGTGCCAAGAGGCACTTACTATAGCTTTGCTTCACCTATTACAGAGGCCCTCAGCAAGGCAGCCTTATGGGACCTCTTTGGGATGCCAACTGATGAAAATGATGATGAGAATTTCTTCAACCTTTAGAAGTCTTGTATTATGCTTAAGAATAAGATTTTCTGTTGCTGCAACAGGCTGGTATCCAATTAAAGGATTCTGTGGTCATTTTGAAATGAAAAATGAATTGTATTATTCAGGATCTCCCACTTAAGAAGCCAGGGTACTTTGGTGCCATCAGCATAGTGAGAAGCCCTGGGCTCCTCTTGCCTGATATAAAGTTAGAGCCATCTGAGCAGGGCTCACTTGGCATCTTGTGCTGTTTGGGACTAATCCAGTGAATTGGAGAGGCAAGCAGGAGGTAAGCTGAGATGGAAAACAGCCAGCCACTGGCCCAGTACCATGAGGCTCAGAATTATTCTGCAGAAAGTGAATTATTTCTTTTCAATGTATGACTCTCTTTGTGAACAGAACATAGTGGCAGGGAGTGAAAAGGAAGTGCTCTATCAGGATTTGGCTGAGTGAGTTATGGAGCAAGTATGTGTGCTTGGAAGAGCTGGGAGGGGTGGATTGGAATAAAATATGATCACTTGTCCAAGCTAGTTCACAGCACTGCACAGCCATCTGTTATCACTCAACCTAGCATGATGGTCAGGCTCCCAAGGAAAGAGACTTCAGGTAGGAATGCAAAGTTGTAGGTGCGTAGGGAGTTCAGGAGAAATAACGACGTTCAAAAAATATTAAATGAGCTAACCCCTGGAGTTTGACAAGTTAATATCAACACATGGTCATCCAGAAAGGACAGGTCAGCAATTTTTCACAATTAGACATTTTTCCAAAGAGGAAAATGGCTTGATTAGAATTATGTCTTCTATCATTTTTTTAAAACCATTTTATGGTGGAATCATCATTTATGGAAATGAGGACCAACATTTCTTAGGTCAAACTGGATGCTCAGATTTATGTTAAGAGCAAATATTTAGCCCAGGGTCCCTTGTGGCATGACCCAAATGTCTGGAATACGGAGAGAGGACTCTCAAAGGCTAGGGTATGTTTAGGGATGACACAGAAGATATGGTTTAAGCCTTTTAGTTTGGTACTTAGAATTCTCAGTAAAGGAGTATTCTAGATTGTTTTTTAGGAGCTTTATAGGTATGAGAATGTTACAGTCCCTCTTTCCTTCTGAGGCATCTCATTAATTTTTATAGTAAAATCTTCCATGGTATATTTTTCTAACTGTACCTCCCACCACAGCACCATAAACAGGGGATACAACTCCTTGACCAGCATGAGACTCAATAAACATTAGCTGAATGTGTGAAAGAAGAATCCTTGTGAATCTAGTGAGAAATGGACAGGCTTCGAATAAAACCTACACCTCTAACACTGTGTTCCTCCTCCCCTTCAATGTAATCCTTTGCAACACAGTTTATAACTCAATGAATCCTCTAAGTTTCATTTTTAATATTTTCTCAGGTACAGTCTCTTTTCTTCAGAGGTAAGTTACTTTTTGTTTTTAACATCTTTATTGGAGTATAATTGCTTTACAATGGTGTGTTAGTTTCTGCTTTATAACAAAGTGAATCTGTTATACATATACATATATTCCCATATCTCTTCCCTCTTGCATCTCCCTCCCACCCACCCTTCCTATCCCACCCCCCTAGGTGGTCACAAAGCACCGAGCTGATCTCCCTGTGCTATGCGCTGCTTCCCACTAGCTATCCATTTTACATTTGGTAGTGTATATATGTCCATGCTACTCTCTCAGTTCATCCCAGCTTACCTGTCACCCTCCCCGTGTAGAAGTAAGTTACTTTCGTTAGGACTTAGTAGTCCTTCGTGGGTGATAATAGACTCTGCCATTAATGATCCCTAGAGATAAGATCAAAAGTCTGGGAAAGCTGGAGATGAGCTGGAAGCTTGGTGCAGATGAGGGGGGACTGTCCGGTCACAGACATGTCAAGACTGGTTATGGCAGTGTATGAGGCAGGATGGGTTGGAGTCAGAATGTCAAAGCAAGTCATGTCAAGAATGGGTATGCTATAGAGTACTTCCCATGGATCAACTTCAGTCATTTGTAACTATCTCAATTCTCCACATCTTACCTCATGGTTTGACTGTATTGAGCATCCTCACGCAGGGCATAAGACAAACGCCACTTGTATGATGCATGCAAAAAAAAGTAATAGCCTATGTCATCAGCCGCTCTTCTGCTTCCAATTCGCTCGCTAGAGCAGAATAGACTCATGGGTATAGGTGTATTTACCCCTGCGAACCGTGGCTTCGATTGCACCTTCTGAACCATAGCTTAGCTGCACAGGTGTCTTACATCATAGGAGGAGTAGGATTAGAATTCGGGGCTAGGATGAACAATTGTCTTTTCCCCAGGATGAGGGGGTTTCCAGGATGTGGAGATTCAGTGTTAGAATTCAGGTGATGATGGGAAAATTATCCTTGTTTTTCCTAGACTGATGAGTCTGGGGGTTAACTGAACAGACTGGCAAGGATTATGGTAACTGACCAGGGATATGATGTTGTATAAGAACTCCCCACTTCACTTTTGTACGTCAAAGCAGGTCAGACTCTCTCTAACCTCTTTCCCTTGAAGCTGTTCTGTTAGACTGTGTGGGGCTTATTTTTGTCCTAAGGCCATGGAAGAGGAAGCAGGATCTATACTATTGGCTTAACCACTTCATCTTATGCAGGGAAGTAACATTAATACATTAGGGCATCCATCTGGCTGGGTTTCATTGCCAGTACAAAGTTACTTTCTGATTCATGATACATTTGGATCTAAAAACACCCACTATGTAAATTTTGATCAGTGCTGTGCTTGCTCTCAGTTTGAATGTCTCAGCAAAAGGGGAAAATATACCTGTAGAAGAAAATTCCCACACGTTTCACCTTTCTCATCCCAGATCCAAGTTTGCATAATCACCAATAGAACTCTAAGAAATATCCTCTGAAGTTGCCATGCAAACAGGGGTGAATTCAGAATCAGGAACAAGAATGCCAAGGCAGGAACAAAGGTGAGGGCAGATTGAAAGTGGCAGTCAAAGCAAATGCAAGTCACCCACGGATTCTGCTGTGTGTCACTTCCTGTGTGCCATGATTTCTGCTGCATTTTATTCCACTTGCTCTGTGAGTGGCTCTGATGGCCCTGAAGAGCCCTCTGTGTGCAGAGTGGCTTCCTAGAAGTACTGGATATTTTCTTGTAGAAACAATTCTGGTTCCCTTGGATTGTGTCTTGAAATTCTTTCATGCACATTCTAAATTACTTTTTTTAGTAAAGATTTTAAATCGTCAGTAGCAGCAGAGGGAATAATTGGAATGTGGACATATCACAATTACATTTTGAGCCTATTACCTAATTTCTGCCCTTAGAATTTACTTAATCATGCTAAATTAATGACAATAAAAATCTATGGCTCTGAAAAACATTTTGTGAAATTTTTCTTTTAGTTCATAAACTTTTCAGATTACCTTCAGAAGACCTTGTGGGACAAAGACATACCGTACTTAGATATCACAATGTGGTTATGAACTCCAGAGAAAATTTTCCAAAGTTCTTTGTGTGTTAACTCCGCAGTACTTCAGTTACTTTCTACTCAAAGTGTGGTCTGAGGGCAGGCAGCATCAGCATCACCTGGGATCTTGCTAGAATTGCAAACTCAGGCCTAGCCTCAGACGTATTGGGTCGAATTTGTATGTCAACATGATTCCCAGGCAATTAGTAAACACACTAAAGTTTGAAAAGCAGTACTGTAGAGAGAATTTGGAGGAAAAATGAGAGGATGGTTCCAGCCATAATATACGAGTCCAAGCAATCTGTTCTGCAGTCATAGAGCCCCTCACCTTTGGAATGTCCACCCAAGACTTGATGTATTTGCAGTAGAACACAAATTCTGTGGTAGAAGAGAATTCTTCCAAGCATCAGCGTCCCATGTTTTATGAATGTTTTACTGCTTTTGCAAACACATTACTACATTTGGAACTTGACTTTTGGTCTACTTAAGGAAAATGACAGCTGCAATCCATTTTCCAAAACTTCAGTGCTTTGGGAAAGTGCTTGTTTTGTTGTTTGGAAGAGACATGTCATAAAGGAGCAGAGTTGGAAGGGGATTCTGCTGCAGTTTTTCATGGGAGTTCCCAGTAAACCTCCAGGAAAGAAATAGGTAGTTAAGTAGGTAGTTAGGACCTATAAGCTCTTAGCATCAAAAGATGCAATGCCTTAGAATTACGCTGCTAGATGCTTAATAAGACCATAGCAACTCTGTTGTAGTCTGAGATTATTGAGGGGAGAATTAGAGATGAAACACCAGTTCCTTTTATTTTCATGGAAAGTTTTTCTTTTGATCCATACGTAAACCACACAGTACTAAGTTTTCCTTTTTTAATAACTATATTATTATCATTTTAAAATAGAAGTGTAATAGACATATAACATTATATTAATTTTAATTGTATAACATAATGATTTGATACATGTATATACATATTGCCAACGATCACAAGTCTAGTTAATATCCGTCACGGCACACAGTTACAACTGTTTATCTTGTGATAAGAACTTTTAAGATCTACTCTCTTAGCAACTTCCAAAAATACAATGTAGTAGTATTAACTATATCATCATGCTGCATATTACATCTCCAAGACTCAGTTATTTTACAGCTGACAGTTCGCACCTTTGACCCCCTTCACCCATTTTGACCCACCTCTGGCGATCACCAATCTGTTCTCTGTATCTATGAGCCTGATTTTTAATTTTTAGGTTCCACGTATAAGTAAGATCATATGGCATTTGCCTCTCAATGTCCGACTTACTTCACTTCGCATAATACCCTCAATGTCCATCCATATTGTCACAAATGGCAAGATTTCCTTCTTTTTTATGGCTGAATCATATTCTATTACATATATATATAATATAAATATTATATATATTTACCACATTTTCTTTATCCATTCATCTATCAATGGACACTTAGGTTGCTTCCATGTCTTGGCCGTTGTAAATAATGCTGCAATGAGCATGGTAGTGCATATATCTTTTCTAGTTAGTGTTTTCATTTCCTTCAGATAAGTAACCAGAATGGAATTTCTAGATAATATGGTAGTTTTTTTTCTAATTTCTTGAGGAGTCTCCGTACTGTTTTTCATGGTAGCGGCACCAATTTACATTCTCCAGTGATAAGTTTTTGAAGCTGCAGAGACGGAAGACTTGGAGGCATTAGCAAATTTTTCTCTATTAACATTGTGAACCAGGGTCTCTGAGTACATTCCAGTGCCACTGTGTCACATAACTCTAGGGAGGCCCATTCACATTGTGGTTTATGTGAGTGGGGCTCCCTGGAGTTGTGCATATCCAGAATTCTGTTTACATTTCCCAGTGTGGACAGTAGGTAAAAAGGGTATAAATAGAGTTATTTCTTTCATTCAACATCTATTTAACATAATTATGCTCAACTAATGCTGCATATCAAAATCATCCCTAGAACTATAAGAGATATAGGTACCCAGGCCATATTTCTGTAGATATTAATTCATTAGGTCTGGGGCAGGACCTAGAAATCTTTATTTTTATAAAACTCTAGGTAATTCTGATGTGCTGTCAACTCCATATTTAGTGCTAAGACAGATGTTTAAAAAATTAAGACACTATGCCTTCAAGGCATCTGTAATTCTGTAAGAAAGACATGAATGTAAATGACACATGATACTATAATATTTTAGAGCTGTGATAGGTACAAGGGCCAAGAGTCCTGGAATGATTGTGACACAGAATGGAGCTGAACTCTTGGGCACATTTTTGGATGTTTGTGTGTATGTGTATCTCTAAGCAAAATGACCATGTTTGTGTGCATGTGCATCTCTAAGCAAAATGACCATGACCTCATGGTCATCTATGTTACCTTCCCTCTTCTGTATTCTACACTAACTTGTTGAGCTCTGACCTCTTCCCAGTAGACATCCCTACAGATGCCTGGGGTCCCCAGTCTACTGTTTTAAACCCTGTTAAAAAATGATGTATTTGTTCACACTGAACTGTCTATAATTGGTGAGCCTGTTGAGTTGCTTTTCATGGACATCTTTCATGTTAGTAGACTAACCAAGACCGTAATGGGACCTGGAGATTGACAGCCTGCATTGGGGGAGGTGTGTGTGTGTGTGTGTGTGTGTGTGTGTGTGCATGCAAGTCAGGAGTGAGAGTCCCAAGGCTCCTTGTAATCCCACTAGGTGGTCATCTCTTATTACTACATTTCAGACTGACTCAAAATTTAGCAATTAAGGTAGGAAATGAGGGGAAAGAGAGGAGTATCAACTGCTTCTAGAGCTTACAGCAGTGTTAGTTTGAAATGAAGCACTAATTCAGAGAAGTGCTGAGCAAGAGGAGAACGGGCAAATTAAAGGAAATGAAACTCCAATGAAGTTGATCAGGTCTTAACAAGCAGTGAAAAGCGATGAGGTAAAAGATGTTTGCTTCCTTAAAAAGATATTTTCCTGGTTTTTAAAATAGTAAGGTGTCAAATGCAGTCTCTATTTTAGTAATGATTAAGATATATTTTCCTTATGTTTCTTCACCCTTACAGTGGCTTTCAAATTGTTTCCTTGAATTCTTATCGTGAAAATGACATTGCCTTATTATTTTTACTTCATACATGAATAAACTGAGGGAAATTGTTGTTCCAAGGCAAGCCAGATTCTTGATCATTAAATTCATTTCATAGATTTCTGGGTAACGAAGCCAGAGCGTCAATATCTCAGCCTCATAACTATCCAAGCTGTAGTGATAGGAAGGTTATTAATACCATTTCAGGGAAGCTTCTCTGAAAGCAAATACAAAACAGTGAAGAGTTCAACTCTCTTGTATGAATTGTTATAAGTTATAGAACCCAGGGTTTAAACTTTCAGATTTATGTTCATCTTGATAGATTATTCATCCTGTGCCTTACCTAGAGCTTCAGAGAGTGAAGCCAAAGAAACTTGGAACTTTTCCTCTCAGGTCTCTCTCTCACAGATGATCACTTCCTGCTGGTTGACGGGATGCTGAGGATGTTCACAAGTTGACTTTTTGAATTGTCTCAGCCTCACCACCCCGCAAATGGCCATGGGTTTCTGGGCCTTAACTTTGCTGACAACACTGGACAAGAATACACAGGTATTCCAAAATACTTCAAAATATGTTAATCTCTGGTGTGAGGCGAACATGTTGCTTGTCCTAAGATTTCATTTGCAATGATTTTCACACTTTCCTTTCTGGGAGACACTACTGCAGGAGATGAAAAATACAACAAAATTTTATGAGAAATAAACACATATGCTTTGAATCATCTGTTTGAATTCTTCTAGATTTAAAATCATGGGACCTGCGCAAGGATATTGGTAGGTCATGCATATATTGTTTTAGTTATCAGGAGGGTCAACCACAGTTTAAGTATGAGCCTGGCTGATACTGCTGTTTAAAAGCTATGGGGAAAGCCCTGCATGAACTTCTGATTTGTTTGTCAAACTTGTCTGAGAGTATGTACATCTCTGTCTGCTTTTATGTGAGAGACTACAACACAGCTGGAATTCAAAACACTAAGAAAAGTACTCAGTGAAATTTTGTCGATAGATTTTTTTCTTCTTTGCACTTTGAAATGAACAAAGCCATCACTTTACAGTACTGTCAAGATTTGAAAGACCACAAAAAGTAAGATAGAGGTGATAGTGGGGAATACCTGTACACTAAATGAATCATCTATTTAGCAGCAACTAATTCATCTGTAGACCACTTTATAGGAAGTACAATAGACCTGGACCTCTTTTGCAAGCTCTCTCTCTTTCTCTCTCTCTCTCTCTCTCTCTCTCAGAATCAGGGCATGTCTTCAAAGCAAAAACTTTAAGTCTAAATTCATGGCAAGGTTTCAGGATTATACAAATCTAGGATTCATGAAGTGAATAAAACAAATTAGTCACTCAATAATATAAACAACATGCAGGAGTTTTGCAGTCTATCAATGAAAACTAAGTATACATCAGTGCTCATCTTCGGAGATTAGAGCATTGACAAGCTATAGGGTGTGCAATGGAACTTGTTAAAAGTACTGAAAAACACCCTCTTTACCATTTCCTAATGATTTGTACAATCAAGCCAATGACATATTCTTTAATTGCTTGTTTGCTGGCCTGGAACACTGAATTTCACATTTCATTAGTTTGCATTGTTAGATGTTCCAGTTCCCAGCCATGGTGGTGTCTGGAACAAACAGCCTCAGGAGGGGCAGGTAGATTATGAAACTATGGATTTCAGAGTGTTTCCTAATTAAATTAGCAAGGATCTATAATATGCCTTGATTTACTTAAACCCTTGTTAATAAAATTTCTAGAGTAACAGGAATATGCTTCACTATACTCTGTGGTAAAGACTTTTTTTTTTTTTTTGCGGTACGCGGGGCCTCTCACTGTTGTGGCCTCTCCCATTGCGGAGCACAGGCTCCGGATGCGCAGGCTCAGCGGCCATGGCTCATGGGCACAGTCGCTCCGCGGCATGTGGGATCTTCCCGGACCGGGGCACGAACCCGTGTCCCCTGCACCGGCAGGCGGACTCTCAACCACTGCGCCACCAGGGAAGACCTGTGGTAAAGACTTTTGAGCACTGATTCTAACCATATCATTGCCTAACAACAGGAGACACTTTAATTCCAAAACCCTTATTCAAGAACAGTGTGAAATTAGCAGTTAGTGGTCAATTTCCACTTCACAGGAATGTTGAATGTGATGACTGTGGGTGCGGTATTTGTCTTACCCCTTTCTCTTGACCACTTCAGCATCTCCTCGGCAAAGGAAGGCAAAACGCAGGAATCAGCAAAAATGGAGTGAGAATTGGACAAAACTGAAATAGTTGTGGAAAGAGGACTTAAAACTGTATTATGCACTGACTGTTTACTGACACCATTGTAATTTTGGAAAAGGTTGATAGACTACATTCAATGTCTTTGTAGTCACATTTTTAATTCTGTTTCAGTAACAATAGTAACCATAATTTATATAGTATCTACTATGTGCCAGACAATATGCTAAATGCTTTGTTCACATTATTCTCTCATCTTGAAATCAAACCTTTGAGGTATTTTTTTTTGTAATTCTCAGTTTGCTAAGGAGAAAAGTGAATCATTGTTGAATAGTTTGTCCAAGGTCATTGCTAATAAGTGGTAGAGCACTTTAAAACCATGTCAGCCTGACCCCAGAGCCCATGAAATTCCAACTGCCATCTGTTCCACCAACCTACTCAAGTTGGGAGCTAGTAAAACAAGAAGGTGTGTCCTTTCTGAGCCCATCCTAGTGCATAGAAATTTGATATTTGTGTGTGTGATTGAAAATGCTTTCCTATTTAAAATTCAAATATTAGTTCTTAGAATAGATGACTCAGTTATATTACTACTTTAAAACAGCCAGGGATACAAATGTCAGGACAAGTGGTTTCTGCTTATGGGGTTATACTCAATTTGTGCAAGGGTATTTTACTGCATTGATTGTATTTATTTTATCGTTTATTTTTTTAACATCTTTATTGGAGTATAATTACTTTACAATGGTGTGTTAGTTTCTTCTTTATAACAAAGTGAATCAGCTTTACATATACATATGTCCCCATATCTCTTCCCTCTTGCATCTCCCTCCCTCCCACCCTCCATATCCCACCCCTCTAGGTGGTCACAGAGCACCGAGCTGAAATCCCTGTGCTATGCAGCTGCTTCCCACTAGCTATTGATTTTACATTTAGTAAAGTGTGTATATATGTCCCTGCCACTCTCTCACTTTGTCCCAGCTTACCTTTCCCCCTCGCCATGTCATCAAGTCCATGCTCTAGTTGGTCTGCATCTTTACTCTTGTCCCACCACTATGTTCTTCATAAAAAAAAAAAAAAAAAAATATTCCATACATATGTGTTAGCATACGGTATTTGTTTTTGCCTTTATAACTTACTTCATTCTGTATGACAGACTCTAGGTCCATCCACCTCACTACAAATAACTCAATTTTGTTTCCTTTTATGGCTGAGTAATGCTCCACTGTATATTTGTGCCACATCTTTTTTATCCATTCATATGTCGATGGACACTTAGTTTGCTTCCACGTCCTGGCTATTGTAAATAGAGCTGCAATGAACATTGTGGTACATGACTCTTTTTGAATGATGCTTTTCTCAGGGTATATGCCCAGTAGTGGGATTGCTGGGTCGTATGGTAGTTCTATTTTTAGGTTTTAAAGCAACTTCCACACTGTTCTCCATAGTGGCTGTATCAATTTACATTCCCACCAATAGTGCAGGAGGGTTCCCTTTTCTCCACACACTCTCCAGCATTTATTGTTTGTAGATTTTTTGATGATGGCCATTCTGAATGGTGTGAGGTGATACCTCATTGTAGTTTTGATTTGCATTTCTCTAATGATAAGTGATGTTTAGCATTCTTTCATGTGTTTGTTGGAAATCTGTATATCTTCTTTGGAGAAATGTCTATTTAGGTCTTCTGCCCATTTTGGGATTGGGTTGTTTGTTTTTTTGATATTGTTTGTAAATTTTGGAGAATTAATCCTTTGTCAGTTTCTTCATTTGCAAAAATTTTCTCCCATTCTGAGGGTTGTCCTTTCATCTTGTTTATGGTTTCCTTTGCTGTGCAAAAGCTTTTAAATTTCATTAGGTCCCATTTGTTTATGTATTTTTTATTTCCATTTCTCTAGAAGATGGGTCAAAAAGGATCTTGCTGTGATTTATGTCATAGAGTGCTCTGCCTATGTTTTCCTCTAAGAGTTTGATAGTGTCTGGCCTTACATTTAGGTCTTTAATCCATTTTCAGCTTATTTTTGAGTATGGTATTAGGGAGTGTTCTAATGTCATTCTTTTACATGTAGCTGTCCAGTTTTCCCAGCACCACTTATTGAAGAGGCTGTCTTTTCTCCATTGTATATTCTTGCCTCCTTTATCAACAATAAGGTGACCATATGTGCATGGGTTTATCTCAGGGCTTTCTATCTTGTTCCATTGACCTATATTTCTGTTTTTGTTCCAGTACCATACTGTCTTGATTACTGTAGCTTTGTAGTATAGCCTGAAGTCAGCGAGCCTGATGCCTCCAGCTCTGTTATTCTTTCTCAACATTGCTTTGGTAGTTTGATAGGGATTGCATTGAATCCATAGATTGCTTTGGGTAGTAGAGTCATTTTCACAATGTTGATTCTTCCAATCCAAGAACATGGTATATCTCTCCATCTATTTGTAACATCTTTAATTTCTTTCATTAGTGTCTTATAATTTTCTGCATACAGGTCTCTTGTCTCCTTAGGTAGGTTTATTCCTAGGTATTTTATTCTTTTTGTTGCAATGGTAAATGGGAGTGTTTCCTTAAATTCTCTTCCAGATTTTTCATCATTAGTGTATAAGAATACAAGAGATTTCTGTGCATTAATTTTGTATCCTGCTACTTTACCATATTCATTGATTAGCTCTAGAAATTTTCTGGTAGCATCTTTAGGTTTCTCTATGTATAGTAACATGTCATCTGCAAACAGTGGCAGCTTTACTTCTTTTTCGATTTGGATTCCTTTTATTTCTTTTTCTTCTCTGATTGCTTTGGCTAAAACTTCCACAATAATGTTGAATAATAGTGGTGAGTGCAGGCAACGTTGTCTTTTTCCTGATCTTAGTGGAAAGGGTTTCAGTTTTTCACCACTGAGGACAATGTTGGCTGTGGGTTTGTCATATATGGCCTTTGTTATGTTGAGAAAAGTTCCCTTCATGCTTACTTTCTGGAGGTTTTTTTTTTTTTTTTTAATCAAAACTAGGTGTTGAACTTTGTTGAAAGCTTTTTCTGCATCTATTGAGATGATCATATGGTTTTTCTCCTTCAATTTGTTAATATGTGTATCCCATTGATTTATTTGCATATGCTGAAGAATCCTTACATGTCTGGGATAAACCCCACTTGATCATGGTGTATGATCCTTTTAATGTGCTGCTGGATTCTGTTTGCTAGTATTTTGTTGAGGATTTTTGTATCTATATTCATCAGTGATACTGGCCCGTAGTTTTCTTTCTTTGTGACATCTTTGTCTGGTGTTGGTATCAGGGTTATGGTGGTCTTGTAGAATGAGTTTGGAAGTGTTCCTCCCTCTGCTATATTTTGCAAGAGTTTGGGAAGGATAGGTGTTAGCTCTTCTCTAAATGTTTGATAGAATTCACCTGTGAAGCCATCTGGTCCTGGACTTTTGTTTTTGGAAGATTTTTAATCACAGTTTCAATTTCAGTGCTTGTGATTGGTCTGTTTATATTTTCTATTTCTTCCTGGTTCAGTCTCGGAAGGTTGTGCTTTTCTAAGAATTTGTCCATTTCTTCCAGGTTGTCCAGTTTATTGGCATATAGTTGCTTGTAGTAATCTCTCATGATCCTTTGTGTTTCTGCAGTGTCTGTTGTTACTTCTCCTTTTTCATTTCTAATTCAATTGATTTGAGTCTTCCTTTTTGTCTTGATGAGTCTGGCTAATGGTTTATCAATTTTGTTTATCTTCTCAAGGAACCAGATTTAGTTTTATTGATCTTTGCTATTGTTTTATTCATTTCTTTTTCATTTCTTTCTGATCTGATCTTTATGCTTTCTTTCCTTCTGCTAATTTTGGGGCTTTTTTGTTCTTCTTTCTCTAATTGGTTTAGGTGTAAGGTTAGGTGGTTTATTTGAGGTGTTTCTTGTTTCTTAAGGTAGGATTGTGTTGCTGTAAACTTCCCTCTTAGAACTGCTTTTGCTGCATCCCATAGGTTTTCAGTCTTGTGTTTTCATTGTCATTTGTTTCTAGGTATTTTTTGATTTCCTCTTTGATTTCTTCAGTGATCTCTTGGTTATTAAGTAGTGTATTGTTTAGCCTCCATGTGGTTTTTCTCCTTTTTCTTTTTTTTTGCGGTGCGCAGGCCTCTCACTGTCATGGCCTCTCCCTTTGCAGAGCACAGGCTCTGGATGCGCAGGCTTAGCGACCATGGCCCACGGGCCCAGCCGCTCCGCGGCACACGTGATCCTTCTGGACCGGGGCACGAACCTGCGTCCCCTGCATCGGCAGGTGGACTCTCAACCACTGCACCACCAGGGAAGCCCTGTTTGTATTTTTTATAGGTTTTTTCCTGTAATTGATATGTAGTCTCATAGCGTTGTGGTCAGAAAAGATACTTGATATGATTTCAATTTTCTTAAATTTACCAAGGCTTCATTTGTGACCCAGAATATGATCTATCTTGGAGAATGTTCCATGAGCACTTGAGAAGAAAGTGTATTCTGTTGGTTTTGGATGGAATGTCCTATAAATATCAATTAAGTCCATCTTGTTTAATGTATCATTTAAAGCTTGTGTTTCCATAGTTATTTTCATTTTGGATGATCTGTCCATTGGTGAAAGTGGAGTGTTAAAGTCCCCTACTATGATTGTGTTACTGTCGATTTCCCCTTTTATGGCTGTTAGTATTTGTCTTATGTATTGAGGTGTTCCTATGTTGCGTGCATAAATATTTTCAATTGTTATATCTTCTTGGATCGATCCCTTGATCATTATGTAGTGTCCTTCTTTGTCTCTTGTAGTAGTCTTTATTTTAAAGTCTATTATTTTCTGATATGAGAATTGCTACTCCAGCTTTCTTTTGACTTCCATTTGCATGGAATATCTTTTTCCATCCCCTCAGTTTTAGTCTGTATGTGTCCCTAGGTCTGATGTGGGTCTCTTGTAGACAACATATGTACGGGTCTTGTTTTTGTACCCATTCAGCCAGTCTATGTCTTTTGGTTTAATCCATTTACATTTAAGGTAATTATCTATATGTATGTTCCTATTACCATTTTCTTAATTGTTTTGGGTTTGTTATTGTAGGTCTTTTCCTTGTCTTGTGTTTCCTGCCTAGAGAAGTACCTTTAGCATTTGTTGTAAAGCTGGTTTGGTGGTGCTGAATTCTCTTAGCTTTTGCTTGTCTGTAAAGGTTTTAATTTCTCTGTCAAATCTGAATGAGAATCTTGTTGGGTAGAGTAATCTTAGTTGTAGGTTTTTCCCTTTCATCACTTTAAATATGTCCTGTTTTTCGCTTCTGGCTTGCAAAGTTTCTCCTGAAAGTTCAGCTATTAACCTTATGGGGTTTCCCTTGTATGCTTTTTGTTGTTTTTCCCTTGCTTCTTTTAATATTTTTTCTTTGTATTTAATTTTTGATAGTTTGGTTAATATGTGTCTTGGCATGTTTCTCCTTGGATTTATCCTGTATGGACTCTCTGCACTTCCTGTACTTGATTACCTATTTCCTTTCCCATATTAGGGAAGTTTTCAACTATAATCTCTTCAAATATTTTCTCAGTCCCTTTCTTTTTCCCTTCTTCTTCTGTGACCCCTATATTTCGAATGTTGGTGCATTTAATGTTATATCTGAGGTCTCTGAGACTCTCCTCAATATTTTTCATTCTTTTTTACTTTATTCTGCTCTGTGGTAATCATTTCCACTATTTTATCTTCCAGGTCACTTATCTGGTCTTCTGCCTCAGTTATTCTGCTATTGATTCCTTCTAGAGTATTTTCAATTTCATTTATTGTGTTGTTCATCATTGTTTGTTTGCTCTTTAGTTTTTCTAGGTCTTTGTTAAATATTTATTGTATTTTCTCCATTCTATTTCCAGGATTTTGGATCATCTTTACTATCATTATTCTGAATTCTTTTTCAGGTGGACTGCCTATTTCCTCTTCATTTGTTTGGTGTGTTGGGTTTTTACCTTGCTCTTTCATCTGCTGTGTGTTTATTTGTCTTCTAATTTTGCTTAACTTACTGTGTTTGGGTCTCCTTTTCACAGGCTGCAAGTTTGTAGTTCCCATTGTTTTTGGCGTCTGCCCCAGTGGATAAGGTTGGTTCAGTGGCTTGTGTAGGCTTCCTGTTGGAGGAGACTGGTGCCTGTATTCTGGTGGGTTGGGATGGATCTTGTCTTTCTGGTGGGTATGGCCACGTCCTGTGGTGTGTTTTAGGGTGTCTTGAACCTTGTATGACTTTCAACAACCTCTCTGTTAATGGGTGCATTTGTGTTCCTATCTTGCTAGTTGTTTGGCATGGGGTGTCCATCACTGGAGCTTGCTGGCTATTGGGTGGAGCTGTCCACCATTGGGTGGAGATCTACGCAGACGTAGATCTCTACGAAAGCTCTTGCCCATTGATATTACATGGAGCTTGGAGGTCTCCTGTGGACCAATGTCCTGAACTCGGCTCTCCCATCTCAGAGGAACAGGCCTGACACCCAGCCAGAGCACCAAGGTCCTGTCATCCACATGGCTCAGAATAAAAGGGAGAAAAAAAGAAAGAAAAATAATGAAATAAAATAGTTATTAAAATAAAAAATAATTATTAAAAATAAAAGAATTAAAAAGTAATTTAAAAAAAACAAAGAAAGAAGAGAGCAACCAAATCAAAAACCCAACCCCCAATGATAAGAAACGATTAAAAACTATACTAAAAAAATAAAGGCCAGACAGAACCCTAGGACAAATGGTAAAAGCAAAGTTATACAGACAAAATTGCACACAGATGCATACACATACACACTCACAAAAAGAGAAAAAGGAAAAAAAAATATATTGTTGTTCCCAAAGTCCACCACCTCAATTTGGGATGATTTGTTTTCTATTCATGTATTCCACCGATGCAGGGTATATCAAGTTGATTGCAGAGATTTAATCCACTGCTCCTGAGGCTTCTGGGAGAAATTTCCCTCTCTCTTCATTGTTAGTACAGCTCCTGTGGTTCAGCTTTGGATTTGGCCCTGCCTTTGCATGTAGGTCGCCTGAGGTCATCTGTTCTTTGCTCGGACAGGACGGAGTTAAAGTAGCAGCTGATCAGGGGGCTCTGGCTCACTCAGGCCGGGGAGAGAGGGGTACAGAATTTGGGGTGAGTCTGCGGCGGCAGAGGCCATCGTGACATTGCACCAGCCTGAGGCGCGCCATGTGTTCTCCCGGGGGGAGTTGTCCTTGGATCACGGGACCCTGGCAGCGGTGGGCTACACAGGCTCCCAGGAGGGGATGTGTGGATAGTGACCTGTGCTCCCACACAGGCTTCTTGGCGGCTGCAGCAGCAGCCTTAGCGTCTCATGCCTGTCTCTGGGGTCTGAGCTGATAGCCGCGGCTCATGCCCGTCTCTGGAGCTCGTTTAGGTAGTACTCTTAATCACCTCTCCTCAGGCACCCCAAAACAAAGAGGGAAGAAAAAGTCTCTTGCCTCTTCGGCAGGTCCAGACTTTTTCCCGGACTCCCTCCTGGCTAGCTGTGGCGCACTAACCCCTTCATGTTGTGTTCACGCGGCCAACCCCAGGCCTCTCCCTGCGATCCGACCGAAGCCCCAGCCTCAGCTCGCAGCCCCGCCCGCTCCGGCGGGTGAGCAGACAAGCCTCTCGGGCTAGTGAGTGCTGGTCGGCACCGATCCTCTGTGTGGGAATCTCTCCACTTTGCCCTCCGCACCCCTGTCCCTGTGCTCTCCTCCGCGGCTCCGAAGCTTCCCCCCTCCGCCACCCGCAGTCTCCTCCCGCGAAGGGGCTTCTAGTGTGTGGAAACCTTTCCTCCTTCACAGCTCCCTCCCACTGGTGCAGGTCCTGTCCCTATTATTTTGTCTTTTCTTTTTTCTTTTGCCCTACCCAGGTACGAGGGGAGTTTCTTGCCTTTTGGGAAGTCTGAGGTCTTCTGCCAGCCTTCAGTAGGTGTTCTGTAGGAGTTGTTCCACATGTAGTTGTATTTCTGATGTATTTGTGGGGAGGAAGGTGACCTCCACGTCTTACTCTTCCGCCATCTTGAAGGTCTCCTCCAGAGTTAGCAACTGATTAAATCCTAAAATATAATTTGTCCGAGAAGAAATAACCTTCTAATCTAACTTCCCATTTGATAGCTAAGAAAACAGAGGCTCAGGAGCTGGCATGCCTTAACAAAGACCCTACAGCAGGCTCTGATTGTATTTATTGATATCAGAAAAAAATCAAGACTAGATGTGATCAATCTGAAATATGCTAATTATTTATTCTGTGAATATGCATCCACACTATACATAGTAACATTAAAGGAATCTTCACCACACTGTCCATCAATATGTAGCTGTCAATCTTTCAGTTAATTATAATTAATGCAGTTGGCAAGGCAGAGCTACAGTGCATATTATCAATAGTTTGCATTCCCCAGCCAGAACATTTGCACCATCACAGAGTGTGTGATGAATATACATTAAAAATTATGAATCCTTTTCAGCTAAATATTAATTTTGACACAATGATGACGTTTCTCCCTAGTTTTCTAAAGTTCTTATATCATTTCTCTTCTCCCTCACAACCAAGTAAAGCAAAACAAAAAAGAAACAACTTCCAAAGGGACTAAGAAACTACTGACAATTTCTATGTGCTGAATGAAGAGTATTCTCAAAGCAGCCTGGGAAAACTTCCTTGCTATTTTTGCCCTGATAAGATCAGGGCAGGGATTTTATTTTTGTCTATAGTAAGCTGAAGTTCTTATAAGGAAGATAATTCTGGCAGAATTTTAAGACAAAAATAATTTAAGAACTGTCTTTTGACAAAATTTTGCCTCTATAAGATTTTTTTCCTGTTACTAATTTATTTACCTTAGCATGTGGAGATTTACTGCATAATTATGTGCCATCCTGAAAATATGGCATATCTGCAAACCGATACAGACATAAGCAAATGGGATTGTGAGAACCCATATCTGAGAAGTCCCCAAAACTGCCACAGTTGGTCTCAGAACTCTCCTTTTCTTCAGTGATGTAAAAACCCTCCACAAGATTCTTTTGGTCCTTTGTAAATGGACTGAGCCAAGTTCTGTAGCATCCCATGTGTCTCAGTGCCTCAGAACTGAGTAGCTGCTCCATCCTCAAGAAACCTTTTCCGTTACTTCCCAACATCTCAGCTGCATGAGTGACCTGGAGACCATGGCAGATGCTGCTCAAGCTGCACAGACTTTCTACCTTCTTCTCCATTTAAAAAGAAAATTTTTTTCTAATTTGGAATTCCAAAGGGTTGTTTCTCAGAAGGAAGTAAGGAGAGGGTGATTTTCTCTAATTCACTTACGCTCTGAGAACTACTTATTCCTTGGGTACCTAAAATCCTCCTCTAGGTTTGCATGCTTTCTGGCTTATGCTCAGGGCAATCAGCAGCTGATTGTCGTAAGCGGAAGGTCATTGCATAGAAACGCCAGAGCGTATAATTGCGAGTTCAAGGTTCCTGGCAGCTGGCACCCACTGCATCTGGCACCACCAGAAGCCATTGTTAGGAGGTGTACCCCATGCCATTGAGCTGTCACTATACTAGTCACCTCCTAAGGAGCATGGCAGGGCTCCTCTAAGTATGTTCCAATTCTTTCCTCGCATACAGGGCAGAACAGAGCCCGACAGTAATGTTCTTTCTAGAACAGACTTCGCTTGCCAAAGCACTCGGCTCCTATCTTCATGCTCTTTTCCTTCTCTTATCCTCTTTTTCTCTTCTCTCTTCCTTCAGTGTTACATTTTCAGCAAAAGGCTGAGCATGGATTAAAAAATAGTATAAATGTAGGGCTAATAGTTAAAGCACTTTAAAACCTCCACTCCTGAAAAAAAGAAAATTGCATGTTTGACCTGATTAAATCTTTTTGAATTATTATAACAATATACTCATAAGAATTATTCTATTTTTTCCTAGTTAAGAACACTTTACAGTTAAACCCGTTGCATTCTATCAAGATTTCCTGTTAAGGGATATAACTTTTTCTTCAGTCCTAGTCACAGTATGTTTCAATATACTTCCTGAGAATAAATTAATTTTGCTTCCATGTCATCAAATATTTTTGAAAAGACACATATATGGCAAAGTAGATTATTGTTATTCCTATTGAGTGAAAATATAAGAAAATATCTTTTTGTATAGTGACTAAGTTTATGGGAAAAGCTTAAAATGCTATTAATATCATGTATCTATCTAAAAATGATATTGAGACTCTACTAAAACATCCTTCTGGGATATTTTTATTTATACCACTTCAAACCATGATCCGTGGAAAAAATAGTTCTTTTCATTAATGATAATTTGTTATTTGTCTGAATGTAAAGAACAGTATTATGGGATATAGATCCTAAGGAGTGACCTATGTATATAATTCAAAGCATGTCAGATTTTCTTCACTTGTGGTTTATCTATGCCTTGCAATAGAAGGATTCGTGTTGCCTTGCATAGCATGAATTATAGTGATCCTCTGGGCCAGAAGAGCATAATTACTCAGCATGCAGGGGCACCTACTTACTTAATTTCTGCCTTAATCATCTATTTTCACTACTGTCTTTTCTTAAGAATAAAATAAAAACTTGCAGCTTCTTTTAAACAGATTTAAAACTATTTACAAATCTTCAAACTGTTAGATCTCTATCCTCAAAGACCTCATGACTTTCCTCCATTTCAGTAGGAGTGGGAGTGAGGAAACCAGTTAAGTCATGGCTAATTTGCCATTTTTCAACCAGGTAATAAGAGGAAAACTAGCTGCTTTGAGGCCGAGATCTATGTCAAGTCTGTATTTTTTCCCCACCTACTTTCTCTATAATGTACATTTTGAATGAAAAAATTATCTTGTAGTTCAGGAAATGCTTTAAAAAAAACCCTGATTTGCATAAAAACAGGCACTATAGCATAAGGCTAGGGAACCCCGATGCCATCATACTTCCAGTGCCTTTGAGAATTTGGAGAGAGCTCAGATCCATTGTGCCTTGAAACAAATCATTTCTCTTCAAGGCATTTATAGAAAATGGTTCTTTGTTCATTTCAATAGTGTTTTGCAAATCCTAAGTCTGACAGGGAGGTGAAGGAGGCAGGTGTGTGTGTGTGGGGGGGTGGTCCATAGTCATCTTTTTAAAACCCTTTAAGAAGATTTCATCCTTTTGGAAAATGAATTTTGTGGTGGTATTTTTCCTTTCATTTGAGTGAAATGTTCTGGAAAGAAGGAAAGAGAAAGAAAGGGAAGGAAAGGAAAGGAAAGGAAAGAAAGAAAGAAAGAAAGAAAGAAAGAAAGAAAGAAAGAAAGAA
>NW_021703785.1:41969463-42048175 GCF_005190385.1 Monodon monoceros | reverse complement strand
GAAAGAAAGAAAGAAAGAAAGAAAGAAAGAAAGAAAGAAAGAAAGAAAGAAAGAAAGAAAAAAGAAGCAAGCCAGTTTCTATAGAAGTTTATCTGCATAGACTAGGAAGATAAAATAAAAGGATGGCCAATTTATTAACTTTGGGCACTTATGATTGATAACGATCATCACTGATGAATCCATTGAATAGCACAGGCTGATAAACCATTTATTCTATTGAAATGAGCAGATGGATTATACTATACCTTCATTTTGTACAGGTAGATATGACCAAAGTCCATTGGCTTTCTTGGAATAATGCAAATAATAATTAGGACTAGCATGAAAATCTGCATATATGAAGTCATTTTACTTTTGAGCTTTAACTGACATCACTATCTGTAAGGTGTTACTTTCTCTTCAATAAAAATTATTAACTTTTTGTTCATCTTTTTCTTTGTTAATTGCTTACTATGGGAATCTGGTGACATTGCATTAAATTTCAATTTTTGTTTAGAGCACATCTCTTCCCTCTTACCTCCTGCAGCTTACTCCTAAGAAACCTACCATCATCTTCATCACCATAGTCCACCAGAGGAGAATTAAACATGACTTTGGCTTTCAGAAAAGTGGCTATAACTATAATTTTGTGCTATGACATTAAATAGCCACAGAAAGAAAGTCAGTGCAATTACCTTGAGGGCATACGTGTGTGTAATGTCTGATAGAACTATAAATCAGCAATGCATGACAGGCCAATTCCCATTATCAAGAACTTCATGGGGCATCACAGTTTTACTGTAGTGGAATTTTGTTATTTTCAGAACCTTGCTCAAATTGCCCAGTTTTCAGGACTAAAATGTGGCACTCAGTTTCTCTGGAGGTAATAAGGCAGTAGAAAAGCCCTGCCTTCTTAGAAGTAATAAGAGTATAGCAAGGTTGTTGGATACAAGATCAGCATATCAAAATCAATTGCCTCTCTATATCCTGGCAATAGCCCATTGGAGAATGGAATAAGAAAAGGATTCCATTCAAAACTGCCACAAATAGGATACAAAGTTAACACACAGAAATCTCTTGCATTCCTATATACTAAAAATGAAAGATCAGAAAGAGAAATTAAGGAAACAATCCCATTTACCACTGCAACAGAAATAATAAAATACCTAGGAATAAACCTACTTATGGTGACAAAAGACCTGTACTCAGAAAACTCTAGGATACTGATGAAATAAATCAAAGACGACACAAGCAGATGGAGAGATATACCATGTTCTTGGATTGGAAGAATCAGTATTGTGAAAATAACTATACTACCCAAAGCAATCTACAGATTCAATGCAATCCCTATCAAATTATCAATGGCATTTTTCATTGGATTAGAACAAAAAAATTTATAATTTGTATGGAAACACAAAAGACCCTGAATAATGAAAGCAATCTTGAGAAAGAAAAAAGGACCTGGAGGAATCAGGCTGCCTGACTTCAAACTATACTACAAAGCTACAGTATTCAAGACAGTATGGTACTGGCACAAAACAGAAATATAGATCAAAGAAACAGGATAGAAAGCCCAGAGATAAACCCATGCACCTATGGTTACCTACTCTATGACAAAGGAGGCAAGAATATACAATGAAGAAAAGACAGTCTCTTCAATAAGTGGTGCTGGGAAAACTGGACAGCTACATGTAAAAGAATGAAATTAGAACACTCCCTAACACCATACACAAAAATAAACTCAAAATGGATTAAAGATCTAAATGTAAGGCCAGACACTATAAAACTCTTAGAGGAAAACATAGGCAGAATGCTCTCTGATATAAATCACAACAAGATCTTTTTTGATTCACCTCCTAGAGTAATGAAAATAAAAACAAAAATAAACAAATGGGACCTAAGGAAACTTAAAAGCTTTTGCAAAGCAAAGGAAACCATGAACAAGATGAAAAGACAACCCTCAGAATGGGAGAAAATATTTGCAAACGAAGCAATCAAGGGATTTATCTCCAAAAATATACAAACAGCTCATGCAGCTCAATATCAAAAAAACAAACAACCCAATCAGAAGATGGGTGGAAGATCTAAATAAACACTTCTCCAAAGAAGACATACAGATGGCCAACAAACACATGAAAAGATGCTCAACATCACTAATTATCAGAGAACTGCAAATCAAAACCACAAAGAGGTATCACCTCACCAGTCAGAATGGCCATCATCAAAAAATTTGCAAACAATAAATGCTAGAGAAGGTGTGGAGAAAAGGGAACCCTCTTACACTGTTGATGGGAATGTAAATTGATAAAATCACCATGGAGAACAGCATGGAGGTTCCTTAAAAAACTAAAAATAGAACTACCATATGACCCAGCAATCCCACTCCTGAACATATATCCAGATAAAACCATAATTCAAAAAGACACATGCACCCCAGTGTTCACTGCAGCACTATTTACAATAGCCAGGACTTGGAAACCTAAATGTCCATCAACAGAAGAATGGATAAAGAAGATGTGGTACATATATACAGTGGAATATTACTCAGCCATAAACAGGAATGAAACTGTGCAATCTGCAGAATGTGGATAGACCTAGAGACTGTCATACAGAGTGAAGTGAGTGAGAAAGAGAAAAACAAATGTATAACATCACCTATATGTGGATTCTAGAAAAATGATATAGATGAACTTATTTGCGAAGCAGAAATAGAGACAGAGACATAGACAATGGACATATGGCTACTGGTGGGGAAGAGGGAGTGAGATGAAATGGGAGAATGGGATTGACATATATACACTACTATGTATAAAATAGATAACTAATGAGAACCTACTGTATAGCACAGGGAACTCTACTCAATGCTCTGTGGTAACCTAAATGGGAAGGAAATCCAAAAAAGAGGCGATATATGTATACATATAGCTGATTCACTTTGCTGTACAACAGAAATGAACACAACATTGTAAAGTAATTATACTCCAATAAAAATTAATAAAAAATGACTTTCAGTAATCAACTCTGATTCCAGTCAAGCTTGCCATGAGTGATTCCTGTGGCAGTGTGCTATAGTTTGCTGGAACATAAAAACAAGAAAAATAAAAGTTAAAAAAAAAACCCAAAACCAAAACACAACAAAATTGCAACAGTATCTATGTATTATCTGGGAATAAACCTAACAAAGGGTACAAGAACTTTAAGGAGAATTGTTCAATGAAGAAGCAAGCTGTAAATTAACACATTCACTATGATATATTTATATTCAAAATCATCCACAAAATATGCTATTACATTTCAATATATTTATGTAAAAGTATAAAAATGGACTGGAAGGATATACACCAAACTCACAGTGTCTTGGAAATTGGGGTTGAGTATTGGAGTGATAATCAAAGGAAATTTTAATTTTATTATTGGGCTAAAAATAAGATTTTTGGTTTTAGCTGTGATCTTCAAATTTTTTACAGAGAATTTCTTCATATATTACTTGTTCATTAAAAAACGTTTATACATGGAGATAGTATTAGAATACTAGAAGCAAATAGATCTAAACACCAATTTTGTATCCTGAGAATATAGGTGATTCTTATTTTCTTTTCACTTAAATTTTTTTTTTCCAAATCTTATTTCCCATTGTCTCAGGGAAAAAAAGTTGACTTGCTATAAACTTAGTCAGAGAATATTGGGCTAAAAGCAAAATGTCAAGCAGAGGAGAAAAGAGCCAGGTTCACCATGAAGTGATAGAAAAAAACAAAGCAAAAGCAAAACAGAATCTGGACATATTAAGGTTCAAATTCAGTGTCATCACTCTGGAAATTCAGGCAGAATTTGGTTAGGTTTCCTTAGCTGTCAACTGGAGATGATAATACCTAATATGCAGGTGTTTGAAAGGAGTAGGGATAATGAATTTAAAGATGCTTGTATCCCAGAGCCACCCTACCCTGTCCCTTCATGGTCCCATCATTCGTTTCCTTCCTCTCCTGAAAGCAAAGTAGCTGAATCTCACAGATGAGACGAGAGAGTAGACCCAGTGCTTCTGTCTAACCTGTGACTGTGGCTCCTGTGCCTTAGAGAGGCAGGCAACTTGACAGAAGCCAAGTTGACCTAGTCTGGACGCAGGCTGATGAGACTCAGGCAATCAGCCCCGTGTGAGTCCTCACCGGACAGTCCCACATCTCCCACAGTGGGGCAGATGTCGTCATTGTATTTTTGACTGCCGCCCAAGGAAGTGGATTTGGACGAAGGGGCCTCACACCTCATGGGACAACACTGGGACCTTGGCTGCCTCTGCCTCTTGCCTCAGGCTTTGGGTCCGAATCCTCGCAACTCCTTACAGCACTTTACAGTTTACAAGGCACGAATGGCTCTTGCTCTCTTGCAGACTGTAAAGTCAGGGGCTTTGAGAGGCTGAAGTGAACTGGCAATGGTGGGTCGATCACAAAGCAGGTAGGCGGCAATCTGGCCTGGAACCCAGCTCTTGCTTTAGTCCACATGGAATGCACAACTGTCAGCAGAGCTAGAGGGTGCTGCTTTATTGATCCATTTTAAAAGAAGAAAGTTTAGAAGGCCGTGTTTTCTAAAACAAAAGATGCATGTTATGTATACACATATTCAATTATGAGAGTAATTCTGTTTTTTCAAATCCTTAGGAGTTTGGTGGATAGAGGTATAGAAAATAGTAGGGAATGGTAAAGAAAGAGAAAATTTAACATTTGTTTGATCATCAGTGAGAGCTGTACCCCTCATGCTTGACACATCATTGACACTCAATAAATATTTGTTGAATGAATAAATCCATTAAACATATGCCACAAACAAACAAACAAAAAATAAAGAGGCTTATATAGGACCTGTTACATATGAGATTTTCAAAAAATAAAAATCTGAAGATTAGAATATGAAAAGGGATGTGAAAAATTCAACAATCTTAATTTAGTTATGAGTCTGGGGGAAGCTGAATATCTAGGACAAATATATCCTATAATAAGATTCAGGACCATCCAGACAGGAATTAACCAAAAATGAGTTATATCAACATACACAAAGGGCATTAAGGTTACTACAGGAGGAGAAGCAGGGCAAGTTGGCTCCTGACCAATAATTCATATAGGCCCTCAGGCTCTCTGCCTCTATCCTTTGGGGAAAGCCTATTATTTGGTTTTGGCAGGTGAATAAAAACAGCCTAGTGATGGCAGTGGTGGCATTTTGTATGTATATGTATGGATCACACTTACTGAACACCTACTGTGTGTCAGGCACCGCTTTAAGATTTTTGTGTTCTTAGAGCATTACATTTATTTCTCACAGTCATCTTTTAAGATATTTACAGATTAGAAAACAATCCCAGAGAGGTATAGTAACCTGTCCAAGGTCACAGAACTAGTGAATGCCATCTGCCTTGTTACTGAGGTGATTCTGAGCAGTTTACTCTGCCCTCATCGAAACAGCCCTCTCTGGCTCACCCCTAGAGATTATATCTGCTCTGTTTTGCTTTCCTAATGTGATTAGCGATCATTAGGATCCCTCATTTTTCTGTTATTGTAATTTTTCTGGTATTACGGTTTTCTGGAAAAACTGTCCCCTCTAAAAGTCTTAAAAGTCTTCTTTCCAACCACTTACCTGTTGTCAAGTTTGTACATTTGTGGTTCCTTTTCTAGGTTCAATAATCATGGATAAAAATCCTCAGCTCTGTTGATTCATGAATACCTAACATCTTTTTCAAGTGGAGTTCCATTTCTTTATACCTGATGGAAAGTAGTCTTATTATCCAGAGAATATTGAGACCATGAAGGACCCTGCATGGGGGAGGCAAAAACAGAGGGAGGGAGAGGGAAAATAAAGACTGTAATTCACTTGAGAAATGGCAGCAGGAGAGCATAACTGTGGCTGGGCAAACTTGAAAAGTACAATATGTTAAAATTAGCAGTAATACTTTTTTTATTAGATAGCTTTATATAGGCACTGAAGTGATTGCAATCTGGGAAAGGCAGAGATGAAGCTGAAATACCCAGTGTTCCAAGGTCTTTTTTATCAGGCTAGTCAAAATATTAATGGACTCTTTATGGCTGTGAAGCAAAAGTAGGTGTCATTTTCCTGACACAGTGTGTCTCTTGGGTTTGTCTCGTCACCTTCATTCTCTTCTGCTCAGCATCCCTCTCTTGGGTGGTCACCGTGGCCTGAGTCTTCAGTTTTTCCTTTGTTTTGTCTCCCATACTTTGTGCCCAGAGTCCTGGAAACTCATTTTGAATGTTCTACAAGTTGCAGTTCTCAGCTAGTTTTAACTGTTCAACCTAGAGTGTAGACTGAAAGTATTTAAAGAGAGATAGCAGGGTGTTCAGCCATTTCACAATCAATCAAAAGCTATCACTATTACACTGTAAATTATGTCAGTTAGAAAGAAACTATGGCTATGACAAGTAAGGGTCATAGTGATTCCTGCACACTTTGTCTTCTCCTGTGTGGGTGAATCTTAACTATGAGATAGATAAATCCTTTCTATAAAGCACAGACATAAAAAATCATTAATCAATCTATTGATACCTTTACCTATGTTGCACAAATAATAAAACAGAATTTCTTTTCTCCATAAGAGTTTTTCCTTTCCCCAAATACAGACTTTCTCTCCAAATCTTTTCTTTCAGGGCAATAGCAAGAAGTAAGCTTCCAATAGATGCTAATATATTGTTCATTCTCACTGCTGCTAATTCTTATTTTAACAAGTGGGACTGGTTTGAGGAGCATCATTATAGCAGCTTGCCTGGACCTCGGGGCTGGGTCAAGAGGGGCCTCAGTGGATGGAAATATATTGTCAGTATTGAGGGTGAACATTCAGAACTGTGAATACAGAGGGCTCCCACCTATCAGTATTTACGAATCTCACATTTATGGATTTGGTCTTATAGTTCAGAGAAAATAAAAGAACATAGAAGAACATTGTTCTATGAAGAACATTGTTCTAAACATTCCATATAGGATATACTTTATGTAACAGCAATAAGAAGCACAAGTTTTCTGCAAGATAAAATCAGCACATAAAAAAAAAAAGTTAAACTGAAAATCCATCAGTGAATCAAATGATAAGCAGAGAGTATTTTATGAGTTTTTTCCAAATTATCCAGTGCTGATTTGGTCTTAGTCTCTCTGAGTTTGGTAACTGGTTACCATTCCTATTCTATGTTGAGTAAAATGCTAAGCATCATTGGGTAATAACATGTTTTGTATGTACGTGTTCCTAGGTAATTGAAAACTACCCTTTTAAGGATTGAAATTTCCAAAAAAAAATTAAGGTAAAACTCTTTTCACTTTATAGTCTTTTAAGATCGAGTCCATTGAACACCATTTAGCATTTTCTTGACAACTAAGATTGATCTTGAGAATATTATTTATTGTATTATGCTGAAATGCAATGATTTTTTCTCAGGCTGTATTGTTTAGAGTGGTTTATGTTTGTACTAAATGATGCTGGATTGTTCTGTTTGAGGACTGCTGTTCTTTTTTTCCCCCTAGTTCTTCTCTTTTATCAAATTGTAATGTTTTATTTACTATTCTTAGTGCATTCTCCCTTCTGATTTGTTCATTATAATTTTGTATGGTATGAGAAACCAGATAACCAAGCATATTAGAAGCAGAAATAGCAGTAAAGATAAATGGGTTCCCAGGAACTCTCTAATGAGTAAAGTTCAAGAACTTGCACAGTATATGTGTTGTGCAATTTGTCTTACATCTTTTAGGACTAACAATCATGCTTCTAGAGAAACTGACCTATATTTTCTACCTCTTAGCCAGTTCCTCATATTCCTCAATCCACTGATTTTTCTTCTCTTCAGACACTAAGACTACTCTTGCTTTGATTATCAATAACATTTTCTCTTCTGGTTGTCCATTTTCAGTTCCCCTTCAGTACCTCTTCTCTGCCCTCTTATATAACATCACTCTCAGTCCTCATCCCTCTACAGTGTCTTGGTGAGCCATCAGAGGGTGACTGCTCAAGGTCCTTTTGGTATAATGTGGGAAAAGAGGATGACTGAGGGGAGTGTTAATAGGCATAAGAAGGAGCCAGAGCTCAAATGTCCCAGCAAAGGAGTGAGCTGTGCCCTTGGGGGAGGGAGTGGGCCCCATGGTCTCATATATAACAGAGTGGTAGAGGAGGGCTAATCTGAGCATATGTGGAAGCTAGAGCTGGACTCAGTTCCCAGATTTAGGCACTGGATATAGTGGAACAGGGAGAGGGTGCTCAACAGCTGGCACAGAGGGGATCCTGGGCACATGCTCACTTCCTCTGCATGGATCTTTGGGAGCTGCTTATGATCTGAAGGTGGAGAGAATGCAACTAACCTATCCATGTTTAAGCCCAGAGCAGTAGCTAGTCCACAACTCTGCTAGCCTTCTGGGGCTACCCTGTTTCACTCTCATTGCTTTTTGAGACAGGATCAGTACAGCTGGTGTGTCTATATAGATAACAGATTGAGTAAGGGAAGAGCAAGTAGTAAATATTTTATTTATGGGAGAAGTGTTATAAAATGCATGATATTAACTGCTACCGAGACACCGATGACTCTCAAATCAGTTCCAGTCCAGAGAACTCTGTATAATACAACCAAGTGTCTTGATGCCTAAAGCACAGTGTTCCAAAACTGACCTCCTTCTCCTTCCAGGCTCATTTGGTGGCACCATGATCCACATAGTTGCATAACCAACAAGCTGGGAGTCATTCTAGTCTTCTCCTTTTCTTTCTTACCCCACATCAAGTGGTCACTCAGCTCAGCAGCTCTGACTCATAAATACTTTTAATTGCCTTTCTCATTATCCAAATGCCACTACTCTGTACAGATTTACATAATTTCTCATCTGTACTATTATTTTAACTTTAAAAAATATTTATTTATTTTATATATTTATTTTCCTTACTTTTTTGGCTGCGTCGGGTCTTAGTTGCTGGCACACGGGATCTTTGTTGAGGCGTGCGGGATCTTTTGTTAGTGCGCGTGGCCGCTTCGTTGTAGTGCTCTGGCTTCTCTTTAGCTGTGGCATGAGGGTTTTCTTTCTCTAGTTGTAGCACGCAGGATCCAGTGTGTAGGCTCTGTAGTTTGTGGCACGCAGGCTCTCTCGTTGAGGCATGTGAGCTCAATAGTTGTGGCGTGCGGGCTTAGTTGCCCCGAGGTGTGTGGGATCTTAGTTCTACGACCAGGGATCGAACCCATGTTCCCTGCATTGGAAGGTGGATTCTTTACCACTGGACCACCAGGGAAGTTCCTATTATCTTAACTTTTAAACTCATTTCTCTTTCTTTTATGTTGACCTTAAAATGTACCTTCTCTCACAGTATCTGATCATGCTAATACATTGTTAAAATATTTGTTAACAAGCCTAAAATCAATGAAGTTGTTAAGTTAAATGAAAACATATAATTAATCCTGACGTTATTAAAAGAGTGGATAATTCTGTTAGTGGCCAAGGGTTAAGATTTACTATGTGATAGATACGTGTTTGGTGGGTCAGTAAATGTTATCATATAAATAAAGTATAGCTAGTAGTGTAAATACATAAGCTTGAATGAAGGCTACTGCAAATTCTAGAATTATGAGTCCTAAAATAATAAATGTAATTGAAACCATTGAAAGACTAATCAATATTAGGACATAGTTTCTCTAATCAAGTGAATTAATGGATGACTTGCTGTAATGTTTCTTGAATATTACAAATATCAGTCAGTCAATCAGTCAGTTGTAGAGCAAAAGCTATGGGTTAAATAAAAGCCTGATAGTTTTGATAATTACTTGTATAGAGATAAGTGGAATTGGTGGTAAAAAGCATGCCAGTGAGACTCCAGTTTTGTGGCAGAGGCCAGTAGTTACTGTTCTTGCTTACAATGGAAATGTTAATTCCCTAATTTCGTTGAAAGTTCTTTTGCCTCAACCCATGATCTAGGTTCCATATTTATGATCTTCAGTAATTATTGGTGCTTGCTATGTATGGGCTAGGCACTAGGCTGGCATACTGTGGATATAATGATGGGTTAGCTGGTAAGGTCTTTGTCCTCAAGCTTAAACCTTCTTAAAAAAACCTTTGAAACAACCATTTCAAACAATCATTAAAATAATAACAACAACATGTTCCTGTCTAACACAGTACAATTGTTCTTCATATATATAATTGTTCTTCATAAAATCATTTTCCCAAAATGTAAGACCTAAAATCCCATTAGTTCCTATACCATCTCTGAGTGATATTTGTTCCTTTTTTACTTTAGTCACAATTCTACTTTGACATATTTAACCTGAGGGTTAAATTTTGAGTTAACCATCAACAACAAGTTTATACAAATTGTTAGAGGAAAAAGAGAGTGGGTTTAAAAAAAAAAAAAAAAGAGTGGGACGAGAGAAAGTGGCTAATAATATAATGAAAATATTGTATATATTAAGAACAAAGAAGAATATAGCCCCTATAGTCTTTCTTTCTGCAACTGGTCATGAGGCTATAATTGGTATTTGTATCTTCTTCATTTTCTATTTTATGTTTCCTTTTTTCCTAAGCCAGCACCTGAGTTAGTTTTTTAAAATTAATTTTTAAACTTGGGTGAGTTGAGATACTTCAAACCTCAATCCTGAGGCAATGGGGACCTTGACAGTCCTGCTTGTGCTGGGTTGTTCTAGTCTTCCATAAACTTTTACCACTGGACATGGTGAAAGGAAGGAGATATACTTCTCCACTTTCTTTGTGTAGCACAAAATATTACTCCTTGATAATCAAGAGTAATTACTTAAACATCATAATAATTCTCTTTCTCTCTTTTTTCCTATTTGTTTCATGACTTAAACTGCCTAAAATGCTTATAAGGGCCATATAACTGTCTCAACCTCAAGTTTAGTGAAGCCAATAATTTGGTCCCTTCTGGAAGCATTCTTCCCTTGGGTTTTAAGAGAGCTAAGCCAGTAAAACTTAACGTTGTGCATTGTGATAGAAAACTTTTGTTTTGCAGTTACATGTAATGATAAGAAGTGCCGTTCCCACCAGGCATGGATTCTATCAATAGAAGAAACCGCACCATATCCAGAGCATATAGCATATCCAGTTCTCCAGTAGGAGAACACTCTGAATTTGCAAGGTGTTGCCTCCAAGCTGATGCAGTAACTGACTGCAATAAGTCAGTATGTCGTTCTGTGGAGTCACCTGCTTTTGAATGATGATTCATGAAAATAACAGGAAGCATCACAGGTGTCAGCTGATGACTTCACATTTTTTGGTCATAAAATTCAGTCTTTTGTCAGAAGCGAAACTCCTTGGAATAACATCAATTCTGGAATACAGTAATAGAATAGAAATAAAGGCATTTCAAAAGTCCATGGATAGTGTTAACTGGTAGAATAGTGGTCTTTATTTTAACGTAGACCATGTGTTCTTCATGATGAGAGGAGTTTAAAACAATCATCTCGCCAGCAGATGGCTGGATAGTTGTTCTAGATGTCTCATCGTGGTTCCTTGTGTTTGGCAGAAAGGGCACTCATAGTACCAGATGAACAATGGTTGATGATCTGATCTATTGCCTCTACTCATACTACCATAGCCACTTTTACATGGCCTGCAGATTAAATATTGGAATGGCAGTGAAAATGTGATGACTGACATTCACAGGATGGCTCCCCCTGCCCATTTGTTTTGTAGTGACCTCTGATGAATATTTATGTACGCACAAATACAGCAGAAGTATTTTCCCACTTTGTGTCCATTCTGTGAAGTCCATTTACATCTCTCTTTCCCAGACCTTCTTGTCATTAATCTTGAATTCTTGTTCTAAGACCCTTGCCACCTAGCCAGTTTCTGCCCACCAATCAGTGTGGAGCCATTCTTCAGACCATCTCCCCTTCCACAAGGAGTGGATGATTGGATGTACCACTCAAAAGATCTTCTTCCATTTTGATGGTTGCTCTTCACATTGTCTTTCAGAGCCACCAAGAGTGTGGGATTTGGATCTATGTTGCCTTTATTCACATTGCCATTGTTTTTGAACCTTATTGGTTTGGTAACTAGTGTAATTTGTTGTTGTTGTTGTTGTTTTTAATACATTTCTACTGTTTTTTTGGCAGTTGAATAGGGAGGAGTAGGTGTTTTAAATTTGCTATCTTCCTACAAACTGTCATGTGTACATGCAATATTAAGCAAATTTGTTTTATATACATTGTGGTTAAAAGAAGAGTGAAATATGTTGATTTCATTTTAGAATCCATTGCATTTGCCTTATTTAAAGAAAAATTTTGAGAAAATTATGTTTCCTTTAAGGGATTCCATTTTAGAATATTTCACAAAATGTCAACAGAATAAGCACAGCAAAATGCCTTCAGTTTTTGTCAAGGATAAGTCATATGTTGGGAAAAATGTCTGAGCATATGACAAAGTCTTGTAGAAAGATATTGACCACCAGTGTGTGTAGCATTGTGCTCATAAGGATGTGTTCTAGTTGGTGTGATTTTTCTTATTTGTCAACTACATGACAGCTTCAAATTGTGAAACAAATCAGTTAGACTCAGTTTTTAGCATATGGTATTACTTTGAAGATGCTGGGTTCATAAATTGCATGAAAATCAAAATGACATATTTTTATTCTGTAATACAGATAATCTTACCCTAATGGTGTTTTTTTAATTAAAAAAATTTTTTTAATGTTTATTGAGTTGTCTATGTAGCCTTCAGAAAACAACAATGAACTTCTAAAGGAAAAAAAATAAAACCCTTAATGATGCCTTCTGTTTTGATAGAGACTTTTTACTTGGCTGTCATTTATTAAACACCTTGATAAGAAAGATAGATTTACAGTTGTTAGAGTACACATTTCTTTGTACAAATGGTAGTAAGTTGAAGAGACACACTTTCAATAATGAGATAAAATTTCAGTATTGAAATGAGCTTGACAATTCCATTCATATCAGAGATATAGTAAATGAAATGAACACTATACAAATTGTTCTGCTGAAATGCATGTTTCTTTAATGTGGATTAGCTTATATGCAACTGACAAATCAGGAGGTGATGTTGGCATAACATGGAAGGTGTGTCATTTTATGTCCCAGAATGTTAATATTTTATAGCTGTCCGATGTAAACTCTTTCACAATCGAGGAGAAAGCCTTAGCAATTAGGAAGACATTAAGAAAACAGCTGAAAAATACTTCAGAAGTGACTTCCTTTCATTTAAGGAAGTGCCTTTCTAGCATAGTGGCTTGAAGAAATGGGATAATTTCTGCCATGAGAAGCTTTTGGGGAAGCTGCAAATGCAGGAGCAACAGCAGATAACACATTGCTCCCGTGTTTAAAAAAGTAATGGAGAAGAGTATTCCTGGATTGAATTTTAAATTTTTATATAATTGACCTCTATTAGAAATAAATTCTGTAAGAATCTACATCTCAAAGTAGGAAGCACAGGCACAAGGCTGTAAGATTGCAAAGGATGTATTGAGGGTGATTTAGGTGCAAATGCCAACAGAGGATTAACTGTACTCATGGATTTAACAGGATTGTGATTGTTTTTGTTTGTTTTCTGATTATAGAGTCTCATAGGTTTTTACTGGTCTGACAAAACCCTGCTTTTCCCATAAACACATGAGGTTTTTCAGGAAGGCATATTTGACCATAGACCAGAAATACCTGTACTTGGACTAGGAAGACTGGAATGAACATCTGATAGTGCAAAGGGCAGAGATTTGAAAGGTGGCAAAGCATTGTACCCAGTTCATCTCATAGGCTTTTGTGTAGATAAAATGAGATTATGTGTGTGAAAGTGCTTTACAAATTTTAAATCATTTTATTTTTTGTTAGAAAGTCGCTCAAGACTAAAAGTCTTTATACACCCTTTTTTGCCACTTTTTATTCAACAAGGCTTTAGAAAGTGCTACTTCTGTGTGAGGCACTGTGCTAGATGCTGAGGATAAAATGAGCAAAATTATCACGGTCCTGCCCTTGTGGAGCTTACAGTTCAGTGGGGGAAATGAAATTAAATAATGTAATCACAGAAATGATTGTTTAATTAAAAGTTATGAAGGAAATGAACATGTGATTTGAGAGTATATAGCAAAGCTTTTTGATCTTGACTGTGGCATTGAGGAAGACTCCTCTGAAGAAGAGATTATCATGAATTGGATTAACTTGAATAGGAATTAATTAAGTGAGTGTGTGCACATACATGCATGTGTGTTTATGGGTGTGTGTACATGTGTGAAGGCTAATTCCTGACAAGGGTCCAGACTTATTGCAGACAAGGAAGCAGTGTGTACAGAGATCCTGTGGAAGAAAAGAGGATTGATGCTTGCAGATTTGAGAGAAGGCCAATGTGCTGTGGTCATGGAAGGGAAGAGTATGATAGGCAGGACCCAGACCTGGCAAAGCCTCATGGTTAGTGGTAATGATATTGGGCTTAAACCCAAGAACCATGGTATTCACTGAGTCCAGGAACTCTTCTTTGAGGGCACAATGCTATACCTGTCACTCTGGAATAGGATGGTGGCAGTGGAAATGCACAGATGTAGAAACTTAAAAGCTGAATCAACTGGACAAGCTAATTTGGATGTAAGGGGTCGGGGGAAGGCTATAAAGATTAAATCTAGGTTCCTGCCTTGATAAACTGAATGATAGTGGTGCCATTCATTGAGTTGAGCACTAGATTTTGGGGAAAAGAGTGAATTTGAGCTTTGATGTGTTGTGTCTGATACATCTTGAAGATTTCCAAATGATGTTGAGTAGCGCATTTGATATATAGGTTGAGTTCAGAGGAAAGGTTTGGCCTGTGTTAAAGTATGAATTGGTGAAACACCTGCATTAATTGCTAATTGAATTCATGTGCACTGATGAGATTGCTGATGGAGAGTACAGGCTGAATAAAAAGGCTGAGCTTCAAGGTAACGCTAAAAACTACATAGAGGAAGATGAGACAGCAGAGGAGAATTTGAATGAATATAGAAATAGGAGGAAGGTATGGCATGGTTGGAGCCAAGCAAAGTGAGTGTTTCAAGAGCTCTCTCTCTCTTTTCATGCTGATGGGATGAATGTTTCAAGTAAGAGGAACAGAGAAGAGAATTTATTGTGTAGGTTTTCTGTGTCTTGGACTCTGTGGAGAGAAACTGGCAATGTTTTAGGTTGTATGAGCTCAATATAGACTTGGTTTGTGACACACGTAGGAAATCTACATTTTAACACTTCTGTGAGAATCATGTTCAATAGGATGGCCTTGCTCTTTCAGGCGTTTTATAGAGAGCAGGGCTACATTCTGGCTGCATGCCTTTCTGGATGCTTATGATTTTCCTACATTAGTTATAATTCCATTTTGATGTGTTATAACTTAAACATTGAATTATAAGGCTAGCCACTATGAACAGACATAACCTTAGACATAGAAAGGGAAAAAACAGTTAATAAATATAGATATACTCCAAAAGCAAGGAAAGAAAAATATATAACCACTGTTGTCCTTGTGTCTAGCACTGGTCATGTGGCTGTGCTTGGTATTTATGAATCCTTTCTTCCAACATCCATTCCATGTTCTCTTTTCTTACTCCAGTACCTCAGATTGTTAGATTTCTTTACCTGGCAGAGTGACTTAAAATCTTAATTCCTGAAGGGTTGGGGCTGTTAGCAGTCCTTCCTGCATTGGGCTACTGGAGTATCCCACTGATTTTTCACTGGGCTTTTACTTTTTGGATTCTATGCATACTTCTCCCTCTTTTCATTGTTTAGAAGCAACACAATTTCCCCTTAATAATCAGAATCAATTACCCTAGAAATACAGAAATTTATCCTTTGCCAACTCAGTGACATAAAGAATCAGACGTGGCTGGGAAGCAGTCTCAGCCTCTAGTTAAAAGGAAGTCTTTGTCTGTTTCCTGGTGGAAGTATTCCTTTCTTGGGAACCAAGACAACCACATCAGCAGAGCATAGAGATGTTAGGACATGGGAAGCAAACACTTTGCAGGTAGGTTATTAGGGATAATAGTGAAGGGAATCACCTTGCTTCCACCATCTAATTCCCAGAAACCATGTGGTTGTTTTCCTGGTTCCGAGCATGTACTGCATTCTTAGGACAGGACTTAAGGTAAACACTGTGGTGCATTATCCAGGTTCCTCTTCAGAAATAAAATACTCATTCCCAGCCACTGAGGGTACGATTGGCACAGAGCCCTTAGTTTTTGGCTCCTTCCAGGGTTGTTTCTGCTGAAGAGGTCACATCCCCTTCCCAGGGTCTGCTGCGTTGAATGACTGGTTAACAAGGAGGTACAGAGGCCCATCCTCCTGCCCCAACTCCGGACAGTCTCATCTTCAGCTCCCCCTGCAGGGTTAGCTTAGGCTTCCATTCAGCCTGAATTGCAGCTTCTGTTGCTGCTCAACCCTACTTCCTTCCATCTCTTCCACAGAAATTAACCCCAGGACTTCCTTGTGCTGATCACCTTGTCAGGGTCAGCTTCCTGAGGAATCAAACCTACAAGAGACTGTTGCCCACAAGCTAACTCAGCTGGCTGTGTGACCTACTTTTCAGTGGTCTGGTCCACTGCTCTGTCAGGTCAGCTGGTTGTGTTGCCAGGGTAAGACCAATGAATCATGTGGATGTGAGTTTATTTCCCTTCTCCTTTTGCTGAGGAATGTGTTCACTTGTCAGAAGCAGCTGTATGTGGGATAACACGAGGGAATAAGACATTCCCTAAATCTATATTGTGGGTGCTGGCAGAAGCATGTGGACAAGGAAAGCACTGTCACCTCCTGAATAGTTGCTTACTGAATCAATGCTCCTTCCATAATGGAAGAGATCCAATGTAAGCAACCTGCTACCAAGGGTCTGGCTGGTTTTCCTGGGGAATAGAGCCTCATTGAGGGCTCTGAATCTCAAGGGAAATGTACACAATGCATTCCAATTAAACTTACATTGTTCAAAATATGTTCAGAATGTCTACTTGGAACTGTCTCCAGAGCTCATAAAGGGATATATTTTTTTCTTTTGCCCCAAACCATGTTACCTACTCTGGGTATATATTACCTCCATAGATATTATGTATAGTACCTTCTATACCTCTGATATAAATATTCCTTCTGGTTTTAGATTATTTTGTCACTCAGCTTCAATAATCTTTGGTGATTACCAACCACTTTTGGACATTCCTCAATTTCAACTGCTCTCCATGTGATCAGAATAATATAAAAAAACTATGCACTGGCCAAAACAGGAAATATATCAAAATTATACACCAAGATAGTGGATTTGTGAGAGAGATCTTTCCTTCCTTATACTTTTCTGAATTTCTGAAATTTCTGTTAATGAGCAGGTATCTCTTTTAGAGTGAGAAAAAGAAGATTGATCCCTCCCCACACCAAACAAAAGAAAGCTGTTCTTTTCTTATATGTTGGGATATACTATGTTCTAAAACATTTAAATGATACTGTAAAAAGATGGTTTTCATTTTTCTTTTTTTCCAACTCGAGCTCCTGGTGACAATTTACCATCTGAGTGTGCAGGTGTGTTTGAGAACAGCGCAGGAACAACAGTTATTTCCATAGTCTGCAGTAGTGACATTTGGATAGTTTTATAAGATTTTATTATGTTTCTGGCTATTTCTATCAGTTGCTAGAAGGTGAAATGCTTTCATTATATTTATTAATTACCTAGGCAATGATTTAAGAATATATTCATACCTTTTTCATTCTTTCCATGAAATGGTATATAGTTTTTATCTTGCCTTAGCACAAAGCAATTACTTAGTTACTTTTTTACCTCAATTACTGAAGTCAATATTCATTTCTTTTATAATTTAATAAATAATAAAAGGACTATAGGCTGGATTTACTATACACAGCACTTACTATACACAGCACTTCAGGGGTGTGTAATTTCAGTATGACAACTTTCCTTTTCCCCACCAATCAGTCAGCAATGGATGTTCATCAGAACGCATTCCTAGGAAAGTGACAGGTTGAACTTCTCAGAAATTTCAGTTTTATGTGACTAAAACACGAATTTTAATGAATTTGCTGCAGTTTTAAACTTGGAGTAAAGGAGAAGTATCCATTATGATGGCTAAAGGCTGAATAGGCTAATGCTTCCTGCAAAATATCACATGGATTCTGAATAGTTCCACCAATTAGTCAAGGCTGAAGATTTCTTTATTTGATCTTTTAGAATGGTTTTAATAACATAGGTAGTTCATTAAGCACACTCTATCTTTTTTTTAACTAATAGTTTAATTGTCACTGATTTCAAGTAATTCAGGTGATACGGAGATTTCTTCTAGCTTCCAAATGCCATGATTTGGGAAATTTTGATTGCTAACACAACCTAGCTATGGAATCAAGGATTACCTATGGTTACAAAAGAGAACACTTTTTTCATCTATCCTATTCACTGCAGGATACTTGATCTCTTTGAAAGTTCAGTGTGGAATGTAGCTACCCCATGGTATTTTTAAGACAAAATTGGCTAAACCCCTACTGTAGCAATTGTATTTTCCATTCGAAAGTACTGAAGCTTCTGAGACTTGATAGGCTTTAGTAACTGAAAAATAAATGATTCCCCCAGCCTGAGCTTCCTTTTATAAAAAGTGAAATTTCATTAACTCCTCCTTGTTCTGTTGAGCTCTGCTGGCACAAAGACACCTGAATCCCATCATCTAGCTGAAACAAGTATTTTTGTCCTTGCCTGGGGTAATAGGCAAGGGGGGGTTGATGAACAGTTGTTTTGTTTCCAGAAAGCAGGAGAACTGCTTTGGTGAACTGGTTCATAGGAACACACAATGCACTGCAACATTTCTTTAGGTGGGAAGGATTTATGCCTGGTTCTAAAAAGGATTCATACCTGTTATTAACCTACATTCTTCGTGAGGTCTTTAATCAAACTATACCAGGTCTACAGTGGAAATTTTAAGCAACTTGCTTTTGAATGGATACAAAGACTTTTAAATGCTGGATCAAGTAAGTATAAGAGTCAAGATAGGCTGTTCCAGATTTTTACCCAAATGGAACTCCTGGCATCAGCTTCATTAGCTTAACCTGGGCTGCTGTGGTTGGAAATGAAAAGCAAACCAGAAGACGTCAAGTGGGATCCAGTTTTCGGATATACCAATTCTCTGTTGCTCTGTTGTAGCAACCTGAGACTCAAGAAATTATATGTTAAAGGGAAGAACATATAATTATGTTTCTGTGGGCTGTGAGCCTGTAAGTTAGTGCAATTTTGCTTTTCTAAAGTAAGCCTTCCTACGAGGCAGGCTTTTAGAAATTCTCACTCTAGCAAATTGCAGCAGAATGCTATTCTTGTGAAAAATTATATCACTACTTTTCTTCTCCCCCTTTTTAAGTGAAAGATTTTCTTCAATCAGCGAGCAGACAGAGGAGTTTCCGTTAAGGTTTGCTTTCATGATGTCTTTAAAGTTTTGAACAATATCTTTTATCACAAGTTTATGAATGGAGGGAGGGCATTTAAATTGAGTGATTCACTGACGATGTGCTAATAAATGTTGGTATTCAAAAACTTCAAAATAATAAGGAGGCTTATTTTAGGACATGCACATGTGAGAGGAGGGTGGTGTGCTGCAGAGTGTATGCTAATTATAGTGGTCAATCCAACTAGACCACCATAGAGTCACAAAACATTGTTTCTCAACAGGACAGTACAGAATTTGACTCTGACTACTGCTTCCAAATATGAGGCACTGTGGGGATGAGGGCGTGGGGGCACTGGGAGGTTTCTTTGAGGAGCCTGCAAAGTCATAAAGAAACCCAAGAAGAGCTATTAACCTTCAAAATGGCTTTAAAAATACTAAACTATTCAACCTTGCTTTGTGCTGTTAACATCACACAAAGAATAGCTTAAAGCAATTTACATGTGTAAATGAAAAAAAGAGGAAAGATACAAAAAGGAAAAAATGAGACGTGGGTACAAAGATTTTTGAATGAGATTTAAAAAAAAAGGTAGAAGCTGGCAGAAAGAACCTATATCCACAGCAAAGCCTTGAGTTCACTTTTTACACAGGGGCACAGAAATGTTTTGGGTCTTATACCCAAAAGGCTAACTAATGTGAAACCACCCAGAAAGGCATGATGGCACTGCTGGCTATATCACTCTGACTGATTCCACAATTGTGCAAATCTTAGCAGGTCTCATAAGGGCAACCAAAAATCAATCTGAATATTATGCGAGGATTTCAGAAGGCTGTAATAAGGAAATGGGAATAGTTGAATAGATGGAACTGAAGATTATTTCCAAAGTCATTTACAATGTCACATATGCAAACACAGAAAAGATACAAGAAAAGGAAGATTGCCTAGCAAATCAGATAACTCTCTCTCTCTCTGTGTGTGTGTCTCTCTCTCTCTACATATATTTAAAACCACATTCCTTTAAGTAAATTCACTATGGTTTTAGTTCTAGTGATCACTGTATTAATCTAAGTCTAAGAAATAGAATTTGACAAGCCTGGCCCTGAGTAAGAATGAACATTAGAGGTGAGTGACAGATGTAGAGACGCGGGAGACACACTGACACACATGCCAAGAATGAATTCCTGTGTGTCATTTGTACCGGCTGGATGGAGTAAGCAATCTGAATATGCTTCAAAGTGGATCCTTCCAGAGTCTCCTGATAAGACCTCAGCCAGCTAATCTGTTGATTTCTTTCTTGTGAGATTTGGAGCAGTGAACCAGCCAAGATCACCTGGAATTCTGACCTACAGAAATATCAAAGGTGTATATTGATTAAAATAGTAAAGGAATGAGTTTCATTCAAGATGGTGGAGTAGAAGGACGTGTGCTCAATCCCTCTTAAGAGAGCACTGGAATCACAACTAACTGCTGAACAATCAGTGACAGGAAGACACTGGAACTCACCAAGAATATACCCCACATCCAAAGACAAAGGAGGAGCCACAATGAGATGGTAGGAGGGGTGCAATCACAATAAAATTAAATCCCATTACCACTGAGTGGGTGACTCAGAAAACAGAGAACAATTATACCACGGAAGTCCACCCACTGGCGTGAAGTTTCTGAGCCCCATGTCAGCCTTCCCAAACTGGAGGTCTGGAAATGGGAGGAGGAATTCCCAAAGAATCACACTTTGAAGGCTAGTGGGATTTGATTACAGAACTTCAACAGGACTAGGGGGAACAGAGACTCCACTCTTGGAGGGCACACACAAAGTAGTGTGTGCAGCAGCACCCAGGGGAAGGAGCAGTGACCCAATAGAAGACTGAGCCAGACATATCGGCTAGTGTTGGAGAGTCTCCTACAGAGGCAGGGGGTGGCTGTGGCTCACTGCGGGGACAAGGACACGGGCAGCAGAATCTCTGGGAAGTATTCCTTGGCATGAACCCTTCTGGAGTCTGCCATTAGCTCCACAAAAGAGCCTGTAGCTTCCAGTGCTGGGTCGCCTCAGGCCAAACAACCAACAGGGAGGGAACCCAGCCCCAATCAGTAGACAAGCAGATTAAAGTTTCACTGAGCTCTGCCCACCAGAGCAACACCCAGCTCTACCCACCACCAGTCCCTCCTATCAGGAAACTTGCACAAGCCTCTTAGATACCCTTATCCACCAGAAGGCAGACAGCAGAAGCAAGAAGAACTACAATCCTGCAGCCTGTGGAACAAAAGCCACATTCACAGAAAGATGGACAAAATGAAATGACAGAGGGCTATGTACCAGATGAAGGACCAAGATAAAATCCCAGAAAAACAATTAAATGAAGTGGAGATAGGCAACTCACCAGAAAAAGAATTCAGAATAATGATAGTGAAGATGATCCAGGACCTCAGAAAAAGAACGGAGGCAAAGACTTAGAAGATGCAAGAAATGTTTAACAAAGACCTAGAAGAATTAAAGAATAACACCTAGAAGAATTAAAGAACAAATAAACAGAGATGAACAATATAATAACTGAAATGAAAAATACACTAGAAGGAATCAGTAGCAGAATAACTGAAGCAGAAGAACAGAGAAGTGACCTGGAAGACAGAATGCTTGAATTCACTGCTGTGGAACAGAAAAAAGAAAAAAGAATGAAAAGAAATGAAGACAGCTTAAGAGACTTCTGGGACAACACTAAATGCACCAACATTTGCATTATAGGGGTCCCAGAAGGAGAAGAGAGAGAGAAAGGACCCGAGAAAATATTTGAAGAGATTATAGTCCAAATCTTCCCTAACATGGGAAAGGAAATAGTCACCCAAGTCCAGGAAGCACAGAGTTCCGAGCAGGATAAATGCAAGGAGAAATATGCCAGGACACGTAGTAATCAAACTGACAAAAATTAAACATAAAGAAAAATTATTAAAAGCAACAAGGGAAGAACAACAAATAATATACAAGGATATTCCATGAGGTTAACAGCTGATTTCTCAGCAGAAACTTTACAGGCCAGAAGGGACTGGTTTGATATATTTAAAGTGATGAAAAGGAAGAACCTATACCCAAGATTACTCTACATAGCAAGGATCTCATTCAGATTGGACAGAGAAATCAAAAGCTTTACAAACAAGCAAAAGCTAAGAGAATTCAGCACCACCAAAACAGCTCTACAACAATACTAAAGGAACTTCTCTAAGTGGGAAACACAAGAGAAGAAAAGGATCTACAAAAACAAACCCAAAACTATTATGAAAATGGGAATATGAATATACATATCAATAATTACCTTAAATGTGACAGGATTAAATGCTCCAACCAATAGACAGAGGCTCATGGAATGGATAAAAAAACAAGACCCTAATATAAGCTGTCTACAAGAGACTCACTTCAGACCTAGGGAAACATACAGACTGAAAGTGATGGGATGGAAAAAGATATTCCTTGAAAATGGAAATCAAAAGAAAGTTAGAGTAGAAATACTCATATCGGAAAAAATAGACTTTAAAATAAAGAATGTTACAAGAGACAAGGAAGGACACTACATAATGATCAAGGGATCAATCCAAGAAGCAGCTATAACAATTATAAATATATATGCACCCAACATAGGAGCACCACAATACATAAGGCAAATGCTAACAGCTATAAATGAGGAAATCAACAATAGTAGTGTGGGACAATAATAAAGTCCCACAATAATAGTGTGGGACCTTAACACCTCACTTACACCAATGGACAGATCATCCAGACAGAAAATTTATAGGGAAACACAAGCTTTAAATGACACAATAGACCAGAGAGATTTAATTGATATTTATAGGACTTTCCATCTGAAAACAGCAGATTACATTTTTTTCTCAAGTGCACATAGAACAGTTTCCAGGATAGATTATATCTTGGGTCAAAATCAAGCCTTGGTAAATGTAAGAAAATTAAAATCATATCAAGCATCTTTTCCAGCCACAATGCTATGAGATTAGAAATCAATTACAGGGAAAAAAACATAAAACACACAAACACATGGAGGCTAAACAATACATTACTAAATAACCAAGAGATCACTGAAGAAGTCAAAGAGGAAATCAAAAAATACCTAGAAACAAATGACAATGAAAACACGACTATCCAAAACCTATATGATGCAGGAAAAGATGTTCTAAGAGGGAAATTTATAGCAATACAATCCTACCTCAAGAAACAAGAAAAATCTCAATTAGATAATCTAACCTTAACCCTAAAGGAAATAGATATAGAACAACAAAGAAAACCCAAAGTTAGTAGAAGGAAAGAAATCATAAAGATCAGAGCAGAAATAAATGAAATAGAAACAAAGAAAACAATAGCAAAGATCAACAAAACTAAAAGCTGGTTATTTGAGAAGATAAACAAAATTGATAAACCTTTAGCCAGACTCATCAAGAAAAAGAGGGAGAGGGCTCAAATCAATAAAATTAGAAATGAAAAAGGAGAAGCTTCAATGGACACTGCAGAAATACAAAGCATCATAAGAGACTACTACAAACAATTCTATACCAATAAAATGGACAACCTGGAAGAAATGGACAAATTCTTAGAAAGGTATAATCTTCTAAGACTAAACCAGGAAGAAATAGAAAATATGAACAGACCAATCACAAGTAATGAAATTGAAACTGTGATTAAAAATCTTCCAAAGAACAAAAACCCAGGACCAGATGGCTTCACGGGAATTCTATCAAACATTTAGAGAAGAGCTAACACCTATCCTTTTCAAACTCTTCCAAAATATTTCAGAGGAAGGAACACTCCCAAACTCATTCTATGAGTCAACCATCGCCCTGATAACAAAACCAGGCAAAGATACTACAGAAAAAGAAAATTTCAGACCAAAATCACTGATGAATATAGATGCAACAATCCTCAACAAAATACTAGCAAACAGAATCTATTAACACATTAAAAGGATCATACACCTTGGTCACATGGGATTTATCCCAGAGATGCAAGGATTCTTCAATATATGCAAATAAATCAATGTGATACACCATATTAAAAAATTGAAGAATAAAAACCATATGATCATCTCAATAGATGAAGAAAAAGGTTTTGACACAATTCAACATCTGTGTATGACAAAAACTCTCCAGAAAGTGGGCATAGAGGGACCCTACCTCAACATAATAAAGGCCATATATGACAAACCCACAGAAAACATCATTCTCAATGGTGAAAAACTGAAAGAATTTCCTCTAAGATCTGGAACAAGACAAGAATGTCCACTCTCACCACTAGTATTCAACATAGTTTTGGAAGTCCTAGCCATGGCAATCAGAGAAGAAAAAGAAATAAAAGGAACACAAATTGGAAAAGAAGTAAAATCGTCACCCTTTTCTGATGACATGATACTATATATAGATAATCCTAAAGATGTCACCAGAAAACTAGTAGAGCTAATCAATAAATTTGGTAAAGTAGCAGGATACAAAATTAATGCACAGAAATCTCTTGCATTCCTATACACTAACAATGAAAAATCAGAAAGAGAAATTAAGGAAGCAATCCCATTCACCATTCCAACAAAAAGAATAAAATACCTAGGAATAAATCTACCTAAGGAGGTAAAACTACTGTACTCAGAAAACTGTAAGACACTGATGAAAGAAATCAAAGATGACAAAAAAAGATGGAGAGATATACCATATTCTGGTTTGGAAAAATCAATATTGTGAAAATGACTATACTACCCAAAGCAATCTACAGATTCAATGCAATCCCTTTCAAATTACCAATGGCATTTTGCACAGAACTAGAAAAAAATATATTAAAATTTGTATGGAGACACAAAAGATCCCAAACAACCAAAACAGTCTTGAGAAAGAAAAACGGAGCTGGAGGAATCAGACTCCCTGATTTCAGACTATAGTACAAAACTACAGTAATCAAAACAATATTGTACTTGCACAAAAACAGAAATATAGATCAGTGGAACAGGATAGAAAGCCCAGAGATAAACCCTCACACCTATGGTCAAGTAATCTATGACAAAGAAGGCAAGGCTATACAATGGAGAAAAGACAGTCTCTTCAATAAGTGGTGTTTGGAAAACTGGGCAGCTATATCTTAAAGAATGAAATTAGAACACTTCCTAACACCATACACAAAAATAAACTTAAAATTGATTAAAGACCTAAATGTAAGACCAGACACTATAAAACTCTTAGAGGAAAACACAGGAAGAACACTCTTTGAAGCAAGATCTTTTTTGACCCACTTCCTAGAGTAATGGAAATAGAAACAAAAATCAACAAATGGGACCTAATGAGACTTAAAAGCTTTTCCACAGCAAAGGAAGCTATAAACAAGACGAATGGGAGAAAATATTTGCAAATGAATCAAAAGACAAAGGATTAATCTCCAAAATATATAAATAGCTCATGCAGCTCAATATTGAAAAAAACAAACAACCCAATCATAAAATGGGCAGAAGACCTAAACAGACATTTCTCCAAAGAAGACGTACAGATGGCCAAGAGGCACATGAAAAGCTGGTCAACATCACTAATTATTAGAGAAATACAAATCAAAACTACAATGAGGTATCACCTCACACTGGTTAGAATGGGCATCATCAGGAAATCTACAAACAACAAATGCTGGAGAGGGTGTGGAGAAAAGGGAACCCTCTTGCACTGTTGGTGGGGAAGTAAATTGATACAGCCAGTATGGACAACAGTATAGAGGTTCCCTAAAAAAATAAAAATAGAATTACCATATGACCCAGCTATCCCAGTACTGGGCATATACCCAGAGAAAACCATAATTCAAGAAGATACATGCACCTCAATGTTCATTGAAGCACTATTTACAATAGCCAGGTCATGGAAACAACCTAGGTGTCCATCAACAGACAAATGGGTATAGAAGATGTGGTACATATATACAATGGAATATAAAGCCATAAAAAGGAACAAAATTGGGTCATTTGTAGAGATGTGGATGGACCTAGAGAGTGTCATACAGAGTGAAGTAAATCAGAAAGAGAAAAACTAATATCGTATATTAACACATATATATGGAACCTAGAAAAATGATACAGATGAACTGGTTTGCAAGGCAGAAATAGAGACACAGAATAGAGAACAAATGTATGGTCACCAAGGGGGGAAAGCTGCGGGGGGGGTCAGGAAATGCGGTGGTGGTGTGATGAATTGGGAGATTGAGATTGACATATATATACACTAATATGTATAAAATAGATAACTAATGACCTGCTGTATATAAAAAAAATTAAATTAAATTAAAAAAAAAAGAATGAACATTAGTGAAAATCTTTGCTCTCTCATTTCCTCTTCTGGTTATGTATCTTCCACTCAGCTCTTGTTTTTAAGCAACCAGAATCCTCATGGTGTCCAGGTCAGCTGCAGCTCTCACCTGTAGGGCTTATGTGTCTCTCCACCCTCCTTGTATTCCAGCCTTCATTTGTTCAGTTCAGTTCTCATTCGTTCACACATAAAATGAATATATATCTCTATATATTCTTCCTTCTATTTACCTCATTCTCAAAGGTTCCAGTGTTTTTTCCCATTCCTTTTGCTTCATGGCATTTAGTTGACATGGTACACTAATTCACCAAAAGGCATTGTTGCATGTTGATGGATTAATGTTTTGTGCCTCCAAGGGAGTTCTTGAAGATTTGGCCTTATTCTCTAATTCCAAAATGTTGATAACTACTTCAATAAAGGAGGAGCTGGCTTTGAGTAATAATCACCTCAAGTCACATGTGTGACAGTCAATCCTACCTAAATGTGTGTCAATCCTAGCCTTAAAATTAAGCTGGAGAAGATTCGTATGGGAATCTAGATCTTGGAAATTTCACATTGATTTTTTTTTTTCGTTCTGTTGAATCTACATTCAACAGAACGAAAAAAAAATTGTGGTTCTAAAGCTTTCTAATGGAAGCTTATGGTTATGGGATATGCCTGGTCCTATTTACTCTAAGCTAAGTATGTACACTTTGAGCTATGCTTTTTAGCCTGAGAATTTCAGAAAATCTGAATAAAGAGCTCTGAGAAAGAAATTGTATGGAAAAAACAATCATATAGGACATGATAAGCAGGTGACATGGTGGGTGGAATGTCAGACACCAAGAAACCCAAGTTGTGGCTCTAGCTCATTTATGACAAATCTGGTCTATCCCTTAACCTCTCTGGGTGAGATTCCTCAATTATAAGGTGAGGTGATTGTTGATGCTTCTCTGCTGACCCCCTGAGGCTCCATCTACCAAGTGAAACCCACTGGATTAGATAACCTCTTATGCTTTTTCCAGCTGCCCCAAACCACATAGGTTTTGATTATACTTTCCTATTAGAAACTAAAACTGGGATTCAATAGGGTAACTCCCCTTTATTGATGAGAGATTCTTTGAGATCAAAGAAAAACTTGTTTTCTGTGACACATCTTTTACTAGGAATCCTATGATTGAACTCCTGCCAGAACTTCTGGAATTTAAAATTCTCCAAGGTTGGGCTTCCCTGGTGGCGCAGTGGTTGAGAGTCTGCCTGCCGATGCAGGGGACGCGGGTTCGTGCCCTGGTCCGGGAAGATCCCACATGCCGCTGAACGGCTAGGCCCGTGAGCCATAGCCGCTGAGCCTGCACGTCCGGAGCCTGTGCTCCGCAATGGGAGAGGCCACAACAGTGAGAGGCCCACGTACCGCAAAAAAAAAAAAAAATTCTCCAAGGTATATAATGAATACATATTTAGTATTTTATTTCTCCTAGGGACAAACTTCTTTCTCTTTGAATGCACGTAAAAAAGCGAAGCTAACATTTCCGCTAGCCTGAGCAGTGACTGTTCTGTAGAAAGTGAGATTGGGGCTTTCAGGCGCCAAGGCCATTCTTAGCTGAAAGCCTTGTCTTATGGCTCTCTAAGACAATCCTGGATGGGCCAAGTGGGCATTTCCTTGGGGTTTCTCTTTGTTTGGGGGCAGCATCAGATACCTTGTGCTTGCCCAGCTTCAAGACCAAAGAAAGAGCCCGGAGCCAGTGACAGAGTTATCAACAGTTTAATGGATGGGGGATCTTACACATCTGAAGCAAGGTCCTGGAGCAACATCCCACCGTGTGTGGCAGATGGCAGGCAGGACATGGTAGCAGTCTTCGCTCCTGGGGGTAAGGGGAGGTTACCGTTACTGGAGCTCGGAAGTTACCAGGGAAACCAACAGAGGAGTACGCCTCTCACTGCCCCTTTGATAAGCTATCATAGTGGCTAAAGTTAGAACAATCATTAGCTGGGGCCTGGGGCAAGTATGTAAGAAGGTCAATCAGGTGAGTGGGGTGTAGGTGTGGCAGGCACTGGTCGGGCAGGGGATGTACAGAGAGCAAGAGAACAGCTATCTTGAGTGGTCTGACCATACATATGTGTTTGTCTTCTCGTCAAACTGTCTCGCTCTTTCAGGCCCTTCTTCTATTTCCTGTGTCTCTCAGCCCTCAAACCCTCTCTCTGTGACTTTCCCAGAGGAGAATTGTGACAGGGTATCAGCCATATCCTCTAAAATAACCTGCTTTTTCCCGCAGCTCTTCTAGGTTATGATTATTCCAAGTAACAGCTCTTTTAAGGACACTGTTCAGAGTCCTATAGATTAGCTTTGGGAAAACAAATCTATATAAATACTCACTGTCATAATCTTAACTGCCCCCTCAGCAACTTTCTCTTTTTCTCTGAAGCAGAGAAATGATCTGTTGATTTCTCCTTTGGGTCAGAATGTATTCTCAGATACCCAAAGAGTTCCAGGATGTGACGCTTCTCTCTTTGTGGAGGATAATTCAGGAATCTAGGGAGCTTGGCAAAATCCTCCAATTGATATTTACTTCCTTGGGCAAAGCAACACACAATGAATCAAGGCTCAGAAACAGCTCTGGGCTTATAATAGTTCCCTGAGGTAATTATGCAAAGTAAACGCTAATAAAATCATGGGTTATACACATAAGAACAACTTAAATCCATGCTTCATTTAAGCTCATTGTGATGAGCAGATATTTAGCGTTCATTTCAAGGTAGCGTAATCTGTTCTTCAGGGGAAGGCAGTTAGATGATGAAGAAAATCACATCCTGAGGGATGACAGGTGACTTGGACCTTGGACTTTTCTAGTGTGTGTGTGTGTGTGTGTGTGTGTGTGTGTGTGTGTGTGTGTGTGTCTAGTTTTCATTGTCTAATCCTTCAAAGCTGAGAGGTGGGAGGGATTCTAATTAGGGACACCTCTATGGAAAGGGACCATGTGTCCTAGAGATGGATGTCTCCACCATCTCTGGTGCATGGCTGCATGTCATCAGACCACTGCCTACTTTTCCTTGGAAGGAAGAATAATTCAAACTCATAACACTGAAAGGATTAGGAAATTGTCTGAGTCAGTTTGGGCTGTTATAACAAAATACCATAGCCACACTGACTTATAACAACAGAAATTTATTTCTCACAGTTCTGGAGGCTGGAAAGTCAGAGATCAAGGCATGGGCAGATTTGATGCCTGGTGAGGGCCCACTTTCTGATTCATAGATGGAGGTGTTTTTGCCATTAACCGCACATGGTGGAAGGACAAGGTTTCTCTCTAGGGTCTCTTTTTGTAAGGGCATTAATCCCGTTTATGAGGTCTCTGCCTTTATGATCCAATTACCTCCCAAAGGCCCCACCTTCCTGTACCATCACCTTGCAGGTTGTGCTTTCAACATATGAATTTTCAGTCCATTGCAGAAATAGTATACTTTGATGTAGTTTTCTGATTTTGTAGGAGGATTAACTGCATTATAAAGGACTTCAAATTCTTGTCCTTGAAGACCCGTTAAGGTCAGTCATTGTGTTCCCTAATTCCACTCATTTTCAGGCCCTACTGTCTGTGAGATAGAGGCCAGTTCTAACCAGGTTAATCTTCAGTAAGGCAGGAGATGAGTTTTAGAAGGCTTATCCATTGGCGGGTGAAATCTGGAACCTTGCCACGTGTACTTGGGGTGTGGAAGAAAGTCTGCTTCTGACATGCCACAGAGCAGCTCTGAACTATGACATCTGATTGGCACCCACCTCCTAATCTTTCCCAGGTGTCAGGCAATATCAGTTAGGATCTGGGTTTCTTTATTCTAATACTTCAGAGATATGGAACTCATTATCATTTCTAATAACCAGACTTATGGTTTAAAAAATAATAATAACATGGATGATGGCTTCAGTTTTATTTAACACATTCATTTAGCATTATGTAGAATGAACTTTTTCAAGCATTTTACGTGGATTATTTTTATTTCATTCTTACAACAATCCTATGAAACGTTTTTTATCCTCACTTTATAGTTCAGAAAATGGGAACTTTGAAAGGTTGGTTAACCTGTCTGAGTAAGCCAGAACGTTGCAAAGCCAGTATTGGAAGCCAGACTTCCAGACTCTAGAACATGCCTTGTAATCAATCCTCTAGTTGTCCATTACATCACAAGCTTCTCTTTCTGAGGACCCCGGTAAGAAACTCTTCAAGCCAGATACATGTCGTTCTAGCATCTGGTTTGTTTACATCTGATGGAAACACTACCAATCTCAGGCACCTATAGCTGTGTACTAACATTAAATTTTGGCTTTATACATTTTCCCTGTGCCCGGATCTTCTCATTTTATGATTTTCATTGTGTGGTATGTGTTTCAGTGTATTGGTTAGAGTACTATTTGCAGCTGCTACATCTTTCTCTGGCTTTGCAAAAAGAAGTTCATAGTTTGCTCGCACAGCCGTTCAGTGCTGGTGTTCCCAGCTGGTGGGCTGCCTTCCTCATGGTGATTCAGGGACTGAAGCTGCCTTCATTATGTGGCTCAGCCTTCTCTTAGGGTTGCACAGTCCTCTGTGTCCAGTAGCAAATGGAGAATGAGAGGATGGAGTGGGCACACTTGCTTCTCAAGCAGCGTGGCTGGAAGTGACACATGTCAGTCTGCTTGGTATGAACAATTCACATGATACCACTTTGAGGCACGAGGACTAAGAAATGTGATCTTTGGTTGTGCATCTGCTTCTTGGCAACAGCTATATATGCTGAATGGGTGAACCAGAGTCTTTGGTGAACAGTCGGCCATCCTTGCCATGTTTGATAACATGTAGATGCCCTTTGTAAAATGGTTAGGTACAAGTAAATGGTAAAGATTATGGAAATAGCATAGCAGCTGCAAATCTGGAACCAGTATGGCTGCATGAGTTCTGGAAAGCTTTGTGCCTACTGGGCCAAAGTCTCTGGATGTGTTTGTACAGTTTATGTGACTGGGCTTCTGTCTTGATGTGGGATTAAGTTCATCCTTCCAGGGCCTGCCAGATAATATGACTGTCACTTGATGCCTTATATCTGGGGTGCTAGGCCACCATGTCTGTCCTTACTTCTGCTCTCTAGGTTCCTCCTTCAAAGCTAGTAGAGCACCCATAACTGTAAAGCTGACACCTACCTGTCTTTGAACACAGCCAGGACCTGAACACTCGATGCCCAGAAATCTCCTCTATTAGTTCCTGGGATGGGGTTTCCTTTGGATGTCCCTTGTTTGCAATGAGTTCTTAGTAGTTGGTTTTCTAAGGCCTTGGCTCCAACCCATAGCAGGGAGATATCTCCCTCATATCTTGAACTGACTAGTAGGTTGCTATCTGCATCTAACCTAGCAGATGGTCTTCAGGAAGGTACAACTTCATTTCCTATACTCTTCTGTCTCTCCTCTGACTATTCTGATCTAGCCCCCTCTTCACTGAGTGTCCAGTTCCAAACACAGAATGTATATAGGCCTGACTCAGTCATTTTCTACTTCATGTGCTCTTTTCTCCCATTATTAATACTTTGTCAGATTCTCTATACCCCCATCTGATCATGAACCTGCCACCTCACTAACACTAGGGCTGCTTCATTCTGTTCATATTCACTAGCCTTTGATTTCCATCTTAACTCAAATGCAGGCAAATACTGATAGACCAGAAGAGAGATACACATCTTAAGTCAGATGACCCTGTATCAGGGAGGTAGCCCAGATGATCTGAGGACTGTGGCTTCATTTCACCTTCCCATAGCAACTCAGTATTCCCAACACAACAGTGACAGAGAGTAGATGAATCAAGTTCACTTAACCTTTTCACATATCTGGACTCCCAAGTTAGGTGGCATTAACGATCATGTGTGGCTGGATTCATGGTCTATATTTCTCCCACCTCGAAAACAAGGAGACAAAAAGGAATGAGAGCACCCAAACCATCTTACACAAATTTCTTTTAGGCAGAATGTTTCAGCTAACAAATAAAAAATTCATGCTTTAAAGAGCACAAAGGAAATACCCACCGAAGAGGACTTTCCCCTTTGGATTCTCATCCCGCAGTACAGGGCACAGCTTGGGAGATATTCATGTCGCTGGGTAGGAGACAAGTTAGTAAAGGCTGCTCCTTTGTGCTGATTGTGTTTCATTTTTTACTGTTTGCCCTTTCTGTGTATAGAGCAGTGTCACGAAAGAAAATGTTATTACTCAAAGAAGTGTAACTGTATTCTAGGGTTCAATGCATTATACACTGTGTGGACTCTATACAAATTTCTTTACCATCCAGACCTGAATCGGGGTCAACAGTTAAAAATAATGGAAACAGTGATGATACAAATAGACTAGCACTGGATCATGCCACCTGTTTAGGAAGCTTTAGGGCCCTTCCGCACCAAAGAAGAAGCCTCCATGGCTGAGAAATTTATTTTCCCTGATAACCTCTTATCAATTTTAGTTGGGTTGCCAAGCAGACTGAAAGCCACCTTTCTGGTGATTTATTTGGTTCATACAGTGGTTCTTTAATGTTTGGAATTTGTATGATGTTAGCCGGGATTGTGTTCTCCAGTTCACCACAGACCATTTTCACACTCTCTCAGGATGTGGGGACATTTTATTTGGTAAACTTTCATTTAAAGGGTTTGAGTAAAATTAGTGTTTCCTTGGACCCTATGAGAATACATTTAGATGTCATTTAAAGGGGGAAGAGATAATGGAATTAATATTTATTGAGCAGCTACTTTCTGCCAGGTACTTTATTTGTATATTATTTCATTTAGTACCCACAAAAACGTTTTGAGTAAGCCAATACCTTCCATTTCACAAATGAGTAGACTAATATTGTATAAGTAGCCCCCATATACTTAGCAGAGCAGTACGTGGAGAATGACCTTTAAATCTTATTTCTAGAACTTTCCTTCCTTCAGCCTCTGACTCACAAGGTTTATAGGGACTACAGACAGTCACATGCCTATGCTTGTTAAATGAAAACCAGCAATAAATACTAATAATGTGAGGACAAAAATATCATTTTGAAACTAGGGCACGATACTATGTGTCTTTCCTTCTTTTCTTGAACAAAACACCCACTGATTTCAAGGGCACTTTTGTGTTGATAAAAATCTTGAGGTAATCTTCTAGTCCTTGATTATGAGTTAGGTATATATATATATATATATATATATGAAATCATGTTTTCTATTTTTCACGTATCCACAGTATAATAGGAGTAGGTGGTAATTTTGCTGTTTAATGCGGTCACGTTTACGCAGTGCATAGGAATACATGCTGAGTTTTGTGGTCGAAAACATCTAAGTCTGACATAAACCATGTAAACATGGATATTTACCTGTTATTATGCTACCAATACTGCCATTTCCATCTTGCAAAAAATGTATGTGTCAGGTATATAAAAGTATATATACTGATATGTGTATATATTTTTTTCATACTTTGACATGTATTCCATCCATCAGTTGTACTTTCTAAGAAGCTTATGGAAGAAGCTATGGTAGTAATACCACACAGTAGAAACCCTGTCATTTTAAGATACGAAAAAGTAGCAAGAGATAAATGGTTTTGTTATTGACTGAAGGAGAGTAGAATGACCCCATGATTCAGATCTGATTGACTTAATGACCTCATTGCGTATGGACAGTGTCAGAAGGCCATCAGGAAACAATCATTTGCCTTAAGAATGTTGTTACTTTTTAAAGGCATGACTCCAGCCTTATCAGAATGTCAGAACAGCAGTCCTGGCAACTGCATTTGTTGACTGGCAGGAAACCCATCTGTAAGCCAGTGATATGAGAATCTGGCATCTGTGGAATGTGATTTTATTTTACTGAGAGTAAAGAAGCTGTGTCCTTGGAAATGATGAACACTGAATTTGTTAGGGGATTGTGACTGTTGTGCCTTTTCTCTTAATTTCTACCGGAGCTAAGAAAGGACCTAACCTGTTCCCTATAATTCAGATGAAGAGAACTGGGGGCTAGGGCCTGACAAAGGCATTCAAAACAGGATTCTTAACCTTTTTGATACCGTAGCTCCCTTTGCAGGCAGTTAAAGCTTGTGGATGCCTTCTCAGTAGGTTTTAAATGCATAAAATAAAATGTTTAAGTTTATAAGGAAAATCAACAATTATATAAATATATTAAAAAAATTTTGTGCTGAAAAAAATGTGCTTTTTGATTAATGAAGCATTGATGACTATAAACACCATTTTAAGATCTGAGAGAATAGTAATATGTAAAGATAAGTGATTTCTATTAGTGATAAACTCATAGGTAGTGCTAATACTACTGGGATTTGTTATCTACATAAGTTCATAGTTGAGGTGAATTCTCAATTTCAGTTAAAGGCTTTGAAAAATCTAACTTTTTCCCTTGCACATTCACAAACTCCTGATTTCTATTCTTCTCATGTGTCTCTGTACACCAGGTTAAGGAAATCTGCTTCAGAATGGTCAAGGAGGGAGCAAAGGATGGGGGCTGTTACAATTAAGTCCATTTGGGGGATTTTTGAAGATGACTCACTGGTGTATGTCAGTAGCATTTATATGATAAAATAAGGACAGAGGCTTCACTCTTAGTCATGATGCCTCTATAGAAGCATCTTTTAGGATCTAGTATCAATTGTTATAAAGAAACATTTAACCTAAGTTGAACGATTCTGATTGTTTCACTGCAGTTTCTTAAGAAGTTTGAATTCTAGAAAAAGTAATTTTGATCGTTTTTATTAAACACCATATCTGACACTATTCTAATTAAAATGCTCTTGTTATTTAAAGACTACTTATCTGCATATATACATAGAAAATTATCTGGAATGTTGTTCACTAATAGCTGGTAATGATTATTGCTGAGTGGAGGTTCGGACATTTATTTTTGTCTCTAAGGTGAGTGAATTCAGTCCATTATTTAAACATTTGGTATTGAAGGGAAGCAGGTATATGACCACAGCTTTAAATGAAAAGGGGAGACAGAAGTGTATTCGTGTACAGAGGAAAAGCAGCAACGAACGGAGAGATATTGGAATTGCAAGAAAGTACAAGTGGTGGAATAAATGCTGACAGCAGGCAGAGCAATGTTATCAAGAGAATGGATGTTAAAAGGAGAAACAACACTTATTTCTTGAGATGAGATCTAAGGCAGTATTGTCCTCAGAGTCAGGAAACAGAAGCCCCCTGCCTTGGACCCCATGCTTGAGGATCCTATTTGGCTTTCCTCAGGGTACACACACCTATTCCCACAGGGCCAGGAGTTCATCAGATCAAGGGGCATGCCACCCAAGCTTGTGCATATGGTTACTTAACCCTGCTCCATTTTCCCAGCACCTGGAAAGGCTCTGGCTGAGCCCAGGGCTTACATGGACTTTTTGCTCAGGTCTGTCATCATAATGTAGGCCCCATTGCTAGTGTATACACATCTATGCTTGAGAGGTAATCAAGGGATTTTGTTTTTGGGTGTGTGTGTGGATGAACATGTAGTTTGGGTATCCAGAAGTGCATGTACAAAGCTACTTAAAGTCCAGGATGGAGCTAGGAATGAAGACTAGAACAGGGCAGGCTAAAGGCTAGGGTAGGAACCTGGGGCCTCTGGGCTACTGTCTTCCTGCTGCCAGATTCCATTATAAAACTTGGAGTGGGCACCTAAATTTCAACTTCTAAGTTTCACCTTGGCCTGTTGAATCATTATACTTTGTATAATTATTAAGGTGGGAGGATAGAACATATTTATTTCAGTAATTTTTTAGATTAACTTATACCTTAAAATATTTAAAATATGGGAAATGGGTCTCCGTTTCTACTTTGGTCCACAAATGTGGCCTTGATCTAAGCTACGTGTGGAAGACAAAGGGTCTGAAGAGAGAAGAATTCATGTTGGATGGGTCAACGCGCTCAGTAACTCTGGAGTCAAGCTTTTCCGGGGATGGTGAGAGGAGTGGGATGGGGCAGTGCAGAGAACACGAGCTAATTTGAATTTACTAGGGACAGGCGCGACAAGTAGTCAAAGATCAGAAGGAGCAGTCAGGGCACACATGTGAGACAGTGTGTGCATCCTTGTGATGCTCCTGTGGTGACGTTCAGGGGTGCAGTGCAGTTACTCAGACCCATTCATCTATCTATCTATTCAGCACATGTTCACTGAGAACCTATGGATGACACACACTGTTCTATGTAACAGGGATAACTTCATGAACACAACTGACAGAGCCTTGCTCTCCTGAAGCTAAAGTTTTCCCTTTTCAGAATTGTTAGGAGCAACACAACTTCTCAATGGGCTACATAGTAAGGACAGAAATCAAAACACATGTACTTCTGACTTAGTAAATAATCACTCTAATGTAAAAGTTACATTCAACTAGTAGTGTCATAAGTGAGTAAACACTGCTTAGCGGTACAGAGATATAGCCACCATTTATTGTCTCTTTTAAAAAGCGTTTTACCCAAGCTATCTTTCAGCGTTTTGCTTTCCACAATTTTTCTCTTTTCTTTCTGGATTGACAGAGAAGCAAGTAAAAGAAAATTCTCCTACACATTTCCACTACTGGCTTAATGACTAACATTCACCTCACAATCCAGCCATCTGTCTAAGTGCTTGGATGTGCTGCGCTCTTTGCTCACTTGTAAAAAGGCAAACTTATACCTGGCTTGTTTTCCCCTTTGATGTGAATTACTCACATTACAAACACAAGTACGAGAGAAGCTGGAGGCCTCAGAATTTCCTGATGGAATTCCTGCTGTGGTCTGACTGGGGTGGCTTGTCTTCACTTGTTTGTATCATGGTGGCATGATGATGATAATGCTGAATTAGTGTGGCTCACTGACTTCTTAGATGGTGCTTTTCAAATAGAATGTATTATCGAGTACAATTAAATCAAAGAGTGACATGAAAAAGGTTTCCTTTTTCTAAACTTAATTTAAAATTTTAAAATGTTTAGAAAGACACTGGGTTTTGACACTAGTCTCAGTGTCTCAATTTCCTCATTTGTAAAATAGGGGTAATAATATCTAAGCTGTAGAGTTTTTTGTGAAGATTAAAACAAATGATGTACTTAAAGAAACTAGTATGTTGCTGTACTGATACTACTTGATATATTATACATGTTACAATTAGCACTGAATAATAGCAGTGCTATTGAGCATAATAGCTCAATAATATGAGCCAAAAGATTGTATTGAGCATTTACTATGTGACTGTGTTATATCTGACAATATAATAGTAGACAAAGGCTCTCATCTCATTGAGCTTAAGTGTAGCAATTACTTGTAGCAATTTTAGTGTTACTGTTTTTAGCACAATGTGATGACATTCTCCAATATTTCTATTTTTTAATTTTCTGTCCCTAATATAAACATTGAAAAGTATTATCAGAGTGCCTCCTATATAATAGATCTTTAATAAATGTTTTTCAAATAAACAGATAATTACTACAGACATGGAGTTAATTTGAAAAAGCCAGAAAGTATAATAACTACCTATATTAGGGAGGACAGAAGTCTTTACTAATGTAGGTCTCAATAAATGTTTAGTGGAAGTTGTTTTCAGATTACTGTCATAAAAGGCTGTAGTAGGAAATACAGAGTGAGGCCATGCAGGTTGGTGGAAAAGAAGGCAAGTCTCCTGGAATTTTACTTATTTTTGAGCTAAGGGTGGCAATTATTCTGGGCCATTTAAAAAAAGTTCCTCTGTTCCTCCCTTCTTCCCTTCCTCCCTTCTACTCTTCTTCCCTTCCTCCCTTTCTCCCTTTCCTTCTTTCTTCCTTCCTATCTCCCTCCCTTCCTTTCTTTCTTTTTCTTTCTTTCTCTTTCTTTTCTTTCTTTCTTTCTTTCTTTTTCTTTCTTTCTTCTTTCTTTCTTTCTTTCTTTCTCTCTCTCTCTTTCTTTCTTTCTTTCTTTCTTTTCTTTCCCAGCTTTGTTGAGATAAGATCAACATATAATGTTGTATGTTTAATTTTTACAACCTCTTGAGTTGATTTACTTATATATTGCAAAATGATTACCAACATAGTGTTAGCTCACACCCCCATCACCTTGCATAATTACCATTTCTTTTTCTGTGGTGGGAACATTTAAGATTTATTTTCTTAAAAACTTTCAAGTATATGCTACATTATTGTTAACTATATTCACAATTATATAGTGTCATCAGAACTTATCCATCTTACAACTGAAACTGTATACCCTTTGACCAACATCTTCCCAGTTCCCCAGCCCCTGGCCCCTGGTAATCACCATTCTACTCTCTTTCTATCAGTGTGGCTTAAAGATTCTACATATAAGTGATATCATGTGGTATTTGTCTTTCTTTGTCTGACTTATTTTACTTAGCACAATGTCCTCAAGGACATAGTCATTCATCTATACATACATATATACATAGCCATTCATCTGTTGACAGACACTTAGGTTGTTTCCATATTTTGGCTATTGTGAATAGTGCTACAATGAACACAAAAGTACAGAGATCTCTTTGAGATTCTTTTTTCATTTCCTTTGGATATACACTCAGAAATGGATTGCTGAATCATATGGTAGTTCTATTTTTAGCTTTTTTGAGGAATCTTCATACTGTTTTCCATAGCAGCTGCATCAATTTACATTCCTACCAACAATGCACAAAAGTTCTCCTTTATCTGCATCCTTACCAGCACTTGTTATTTCTTATTTTTTTATGATAGCTATTCTAATAGATGTGAGGTGATATCTCCTTATAGTTTGGATTTGCATTTTCCTGATGATTAATGATGTTGAGCATCTTTTCATGTACCAGTTGGCCATTTGTATGTGTTCTTTGGAAAAATGTCTGTTCAGATTCAACTGGTTTTCAAATTGGGTATGGGTCCATTTCTGGTATCTATTTTGTTTTATTTATCTATATTCCTATTTGTGTATCCATATCACATGTTATAATAAGTATTAAAATCAGAAAGTGTTAGCCTTCTAAACTTGTTTTGCTTTTTACAAAGTTATTTAGGGCATTTTAGGTCCTTTGCATTTGCATATGAATTTCAGAATCAATTACTAATTTATTTTTTAAAAACCTGCCAGGTTCTCCATAAATGGTTTTACCAATTTACATTCCCACCAACAGTGTAAGAGGGTTCCCTTTTCTCCACACCCACTCCAGCATTTATTGTTTGTGGAATTTTTGATGATGGCCATTCTGACTGGTATGAGGTGATACCTCGTTGTAGTTTTGATCTGCATTTCTCTCATAATTAGTGATGTTGAGCATCATTTCATGTGCCTCTTGATCTTTTGTATGTCTTCTTTGGAATAACATCTATTTAGATCTTCTGCCCATTTTTTTTTTTTTTTTACATCTTTATTGGAGTATAATTGCTTTGCAATGTTGTATTAGTTTCTGCTGTACAACAAAGTGATTCAGCTATATGTATACATATATCTCCATATCCCCTCCCTCTTGCATCTCCCTCCCACCCTCCTTATCCCATCCCCTAGATGGTCACAAAGCACTGAGCTGATCTCCCTATACTATGTAGCTGCTTCCCACTAGCTATCTATTTTACATTTGGCAGTGTATATATGTCAGTGCTACTCTCTCACCTCATCCCAGCTTAGCCTTCCCTCTCCCCGTGTCCTCAAGTCCATTCTCTACGTCTGCATCTTTATTCCTGTCCTGCCCCTAGGTTCATCAGAACCATTTTTAAAAAATTAGATTCCATATATATGTGTTAGCATATGGTATTTTTTTTTCTCTTTATGACTTACTTCACTCTGTATGACAGACTCTAGGTCCATCCACCTCACTACAAATAACTCAATTTCGTTTCTTTTTATGGCTGAGTAATATTCCATTGTACATATGTGCCACATCTTCTTTATCCATTCATCTGTCGATGGACACCTAGGTTGCTTCCATGTCCTGGCTATTGTAAATAGAGCTGCAATGAACATTGTGGTACATGACTCTTTTTGAATTATGGTTTTCTCAGGGTATATGCCCAGTAGTGGGATTGCTGGGTCATATGGTGGTTTTATTTTTAGTTTTTTAAGGAACCTCCATACTGTTCTCCATAGCAGCAGTATCAATTTACATTCCAACCAACAATGCAAGAGGGTTCCCTTTTCTCCACACACTCTCCAGCATTTATTGTTTGTAGATTTTTTGATAATGGCCATTCTGAATGGTGTGAGGTGATAACTCATTGTAGTTTTGATTTGCCTTTCTCTAATGATCAGTGATATTGAACATCCTTTCATGTATTTGTTGGTAATCTGTGTATCTTCTCTGGAGAAATGTCTATTTAGATCTTTTGCCCATTTTTGGATTGGGTTTTTTTTTTTTTTTGCTATTGAGCTGCATGAGTTACTTGTATGGTTTGAAGATTAATCCTTTGTCAGTTGCTTCATTTGCAAATATTTTCTCCCATTCTGTGGGTTGTCTTTTCATTTTGTTTATGGTTTTCTTTGTTGTGCAAAAGGTTTTAAATTTAATTAGGTTCTATTTGTTTGTTTTCCCCTAAGAGTTTTATAGTATCCAGGCTTATATTTAGATCTTTAATTCATTTTGAGTTTATTTTTGTGTATGGTGTTAGGGAGTGATCTACTTTCATTCTTTTATATGTAGCTGTCCCGTTTTCTCAGCACCACTTATTGAAGACACTGTTTCATATCCATTGTATATCCTTACCTTCTTTGTCATAGATTAGGTAACCATAGGTGCATGGATTTGTTTCTAGATTTTCTAACCTGTTCCATTGACCTATATTTCTCTTTTTGTGCCTGTACCATACTGTTTTGATTACTGGAGCTTTGTAGTACAGTCTGAAGTCAGGGCACCTGATTCCTCTAGCTTTTTTTTCCTTTCTCAAGATTGCTTTGGCTTTTTAGGGCCTTTTGTTTCTCCATACAAATTTTAAGATTTTTTGTTCTAGTTCTGTGCCAAATGTTATTGGTAATTTGACAGGGATTGCATTGAATATGTCGGTTGCTTTGGGCAGTATAGTCATTTTCACAATATTGATTCTTTCAATCCAAGAACATGGTATATCTCTCCATCTGTTTGTGTCATCTTTGATTTCTTTCATCAGTGTCTTATAGTTCTGAGGTCTTTTGCCTCCTTAGGTAGGTTTACTCCTAGGTATTTTATTCTTTTTGATGCAGTGGTAATTGGTATTGTTTCCTTAATTTCTCTTTCTCATCTTTCATTGTCACTGTATAGGAATACAGGAGATTTCTCTTTATTAATTTTGTATCCTGCAACTTTACCAAATTCATTGATGAGTTCTGCTAGCTTTTTGGTAGTATTTGTAGGATTTTCTATGTATAGTATCATGTAATCTGAAAACAGTGACAGTTTTACTTCTTTTCCAATTTGGATTTTTCATTTCTTTTTCTTCTCTGATTGCCCTGGCTAGGACTTCGAAAACTATGTTGAATAATAATTGTAAGAGTGGACATCCTTGTCCTGTTCCTGATCTTAGAGGAAATGCTTTCAGTTTTTCACCATTGAGAACAATGTTTCCTGTGGGTTTGTCATATATGGCCTTTATTATGTTGGGCTATGTTCCCTCTATACCCATTTTCTGGAGAGTTTTGATCATAAATTGCTGTTGAATTGTGTCAAAAGCTTTTCCTGCATCTATTGAGATGATCATATGGTTTGTTGTTTTTTTTTTTTTTTGCGGTATGCGGGCCTCTCACTGTTGTGGCCTCTCCCGTTGCAGAGCACAGGCTCCGGATGCGCAGGCTCAGCGGCCATGGCTCATGGGCCCAGCTGCTCTGCGGCATGTGGGATCTTCCTGGACCGGGCACAAACCCGTGTCCCCTGCATCGGCAGGCAGACTCTCAACCACTGCGCCATGAGGGAAGCCCTGATCATATGGTTTTTATTCTTCAGTTTGTTAATGTGTTGTAGCACATTAATTCACATATATTAAAGAATCCTTGCATCCCTGGGATAAATCCCACTTTATCATGGTGTGTGATCCTTTTAATGTGTTGTTGAATTTGGTTTGCTAGTATTTTGTTGATGATTTTTGAGTGTATGTTCATCTGTGATATTGGCCTGTGATTTTCTTTTTCTGTGATATCTTTGTCTAATTTTGGTATCAGGGTGATGGTGGCCTCGTCTCCATCACTTGGGAGTGTTCATTCCTGTGTTCCTGCAATTTTTTGGAAGAGTTTCAGAAGGGTATGTGTTAACTCTTCTCTAAATGTTTGATAGAATTTGTTGTGAAGCCATCTGGTCCTAGACTTTTGTTTGTTGAGAATTTTTAAATCACAGTTTCAATTTCAATACTTGTGATTGGTTTGTTCATATTTTCTATTTCTTCCTGGCTCAGTCTTGGAAGGTTGTTACTTTCTAAGAATTTATCCATTTCTTCCAGGATGTCCATTTTATTAGCGTATAGTTGCTTGTAGTAGTCTCTTATGACTTTCTGTATTTTTGTGGTATCTGTTGTAACTTCTCTTTTTCAGTTCTCATTTTATTGATTTGAGTCCTCTCCCTTTTTGTCTTGATGAGTCTGGCTAAAGGTTTATCAATTTTCTTTATCTTCTCAAGAACAAGCTTTTGTTTCATTGATCTTTGCTATTGTTTTCTTTGTCTCTATGTTATTTATTTCTGCTGTGATCTTTATGATTTCTTTCCTTCTACTAACTTTGGGTTCTTTTTGTTCCACTTTCTGTAGTTGTTTTAGGTGTAAGCTTAGGTTGTTTATTTGAGATTTTTCTTGTTTTCTGAGGTAAGATTGTATTGCTAATAACTTCCCTCTTAGAACTGCTTTTGCTGCATCCTGTAGGTTTTGGATCATAGTGTTTTCATTGTCATTTGTCTCTAAGTATCTTTTGTTGTTGTTTTTGAAGTAGAAAAGGATAGCTTTGTTGCTTTGCTAAGCAAAGCGATACACACCAAGCTTCTGCCTTAGAAAAACTATGTGTCCCTGTCTCTATGTAGTTTTTGATTTCCTCTTTGATTTCTTCAGTGATCCATTGGTTGTTTTGTAATATTGTTTAGCCCCTAGTGTTTTTTATGTTTTATTTTTTCCTGTAATCGATTTCTAATCTCATAGCATTTTGGTCTAATGTCATAGCATTTTGGTCAGAAAAGATTTCAATTTTCTTAAATTTACCAAGGCTTGATTTGTGGATCCCGATGTGACCTATCCTGGAGAATGTTCCATGTTCACTTGAGAAGAAAGTGTATTCTGCTGCTTTTGGATGGAATGCTATAAATATGAATTAAATCCATCTGGTATAAATTTTCATTTAAGGTCTGTGTTTCCTTATTGGTTTTCTTTCTGGATGATCTTTCCATTGATGAAAGTGAGGTGGTAAGGCCTCCACTATTATTGTGTTACTGTTGATTTCCCTTTATATGGCTGTTAGCATTTGCCTTATATATTGAGGTGTTTCTATGTTGGGTGCATGTATATTACCAATTGTTATATCTTCTTCTTGGATTGATCCATTGATATTATGTAGTGTCCTTCCTTGTCTCTTGTAACTGCTTTTGTTTTAAAATCTATTTTTGTGTGATATGAGTTGCTGTTGTGTGCTATTCCTGCTTTCCTTTGATTTCCACTTGCATGGAATAACTTTTTCCATCCCCTCACTTTAAGTCTTTATGTGTCCCTAGATCTGAAGTGGGTCAACACCCAAAACCCATGTTTATGTGCCCACAAAGTCTACAGTTGCTAAAACTTGGACCCATATTGGCTGCAGGAGCACTCATTGTCCATTCAGATGTTCTGCAGGTGCTAAGTTTACAGACACTCATGGAGGTTCAATCCACAGTTTGCACAGTTGTGAGGAGAGATTTCAGCTTTTTTACCTTAGTTGCATGGCCCCTGTACCTTAGCCATGGTTTCAGCCCCATCTCTGCATGAGGGCCCCCCACAGGGGTCTGCTCCCGAGACTGCCCTGGAGCACACAAGTCCACCCTGGTGAGGAGGGGGCACAGAGGAGGCAGGGAACAGGATTGCAAGAGCACCCACCATGCTGAGGATGGGCCATGGAGGGAGAGGGGGCTGTTGCTGGGGTCGTGTGAATGCTTGCTGCAGCTGGGATGGGGCATGGTGGAGGAGGCAGTGACCACTGGGGTCATAAGAGTGCCTGCCCTGGCAGGAACGCTTCCTAGTGCCCAGGGAAGCAAGGGCTGGCATGTTGGGAGAGAGGCTGCCATGGTGATCCCACTCTTTGCACGTCATTCAACAATGAAGCTTTGCTTCTATGTTGGTCCATGTTTCCTCCACGAGTATTCCCATTTGCAGATTTCCTCACTCCTGTCCCCTCAGGCTGTCTCCTGACAGCCAACAGTAGTCCTCTCCCCGAGTCTGCTCTCCAAACCCCACATTCCAGTACCTAGTGCCTGTCTGCACTGGAGGACCCATCTCTTGGACTGCGGTGCATAGGGCTGTGGTAAGGACCATCTGTGTAGGTCTCACTCTGTCCTGCCTGCCACAGAATGGTTTCTGCTCTCTCCTCTGATAGTACCTGAAGCTCCCCTTCTGTCCCAACTGATCTCCCCACCAGTGAGGGGGCTTCCTCGGATTTGGAACCTCTCCTCTCCTTCAGCTCCCCCACAGGGGTGCAGGTCCCATCCCACTTCTTCTCCTCTTCCTCTTCCCTTCTTCTTTCTTTTGTCCTACCTGGTTATGTGGGGATATTTTTTGTCCTTTTAGGTGTCCAAGGTCCTCTGCTAGTGTTCAGCAGGTCCTCTGTGAGAATTGTTCAATTTGTAGATGTATTCTTGATGCATTTGTGGGGAGAGATGAACTCCACATCCTCCTACTACTCTGCCATCTTGACTCCTCTAAGTTGATTATACATATATAATTTGTTTGTTTTTGTTTTTTTAAATTGAGTTATAGTTGATGCACAATATTGTATGTTTCAGATTTACAATTTTTAAAGGTTATATTCCATTTACAGTTGTTATAATATATTGGCTGTATTCCCAGTGTTGTACTACATATCCTTGTAGCTTATTTATTTTATACGTAATAGTTTGTACCTCTTAATCCCTTACGGTCCCCACTGGTAACCACTAGTTTTTTCGCTGTATCTGTGAGTGTGTTTCTTTTTTATTATATTCAGTACTTTGGTTTATACTTTTGGTTTCCAAAAGTATAATATCATATAGTATTTTTCTTTCTCTGGCTTATTTCACTTAGAATAATGTTCTCTAAGTCCATCCATGTTATCACAAATGGCAAGATTTGATCGTTTTTTATGGCTGAGTAGTATTCCATTGTGTGTGTGTGTGTGTGTGTGTGTGTGTGTGTGTGTATTCCACATCTTCTTTATTTATTTATCTGTTTTTTATTTTTGAATTTTATTTTATTTTATTTTTATATAGCAGGTTCTTATTAGTCATCCATTTTATACACATCAGTGTATACATGTCAATCCCAATCTCCCAATTCATCACACCCCCACCCCCACCGCCCACTGCCCATTTATCTGTTGATAGGCACTTAGGTTGCTTCCATATCTTGGCAATTGTAAATAATGATACTGTGAACATTGGGGTGCATGTATCTTTTTGAATTAGTGTTTTTGTTTCTTCTTCTTTATTTATTTATTTTTTCAAATAAATACCTAGGAGTGGAATTGCTGGTCATATGGTAATTTTATTTTTAGTTTTTTGAGAAACCCCATACTGTTTTACATAGTGACTGCACCAATTTACATTCCCATCAAGAGTGTATGAGGGTTCCCCTTTCCTCACATCCCCTCCAACATTTATTATTTGTGGTCTTTTTGATTAATAATATATTTTAAATCTTCTCTGTCTTCACTGATATTTTTGTGTATTTTCTTTTTATCAATTTTCGAGAGAGGGTAATTGAAATCTCTGATAATAATTGTGGATTTGTTTCTTCTCCTTGAAATTATATCATGTATTTTATAGTTTTATTATTAGGTACACAAATGTTTAGAACAGTTATGGTATTTTAAAAAAATTATCACTGTGAAGTAAACTTCTTTATCCCTGGCAATATTTTTTTGCTTTGACATTTACTTTGGCATTGATGTTGTCACTCCAGTTTTTATTTTGTACTAGTGTTAGCATGTATAATTTTTTTCTGTCTTTTACTGTCAAGGAATTTGTGTTTTTATAATAAAATGAGTTTCCTGTAGGCAACACAGAGTATGCTTTTTCATTCAGTCTGAAAATCTGTGTCTTTTAATTAGGATATTTACATTATTTAAATTTAATATAATAATTGACAGCTAATCAACTTGTTATTTCTTTTCTGTTACCATATGTTGTTCCTCCCTTCCTCTTTTTCTGCATTCTCCTTGATGAATTGAATTTTTTTTAATGATTATATTTTATCTCCTTTGTTAACTTATTAGCTAAAAGTTATTGTTGTGCTATTTTGTGTTTGCTTTAAGGTTTATAGCATACATCTTAAACTTATCACAGTCTACCTTCAAGTAATAGTTTGTCACTTCTTTATAGTGTAAAAACCTTATAGTATACTCCCTATTTCTCTCTTCATGGCCTTTATGCTCTTGTTGTCATATATTTCTGATATATGGAATAAACTACAAATTAGATTATTATTACTTTATTTAAAAAAAAGATCAATTATTTTTAAAAGAGATTTAGATGATAAGAAGAAATCTTACATATTTACTCATGTAATTATCATATCCAGTTCTCTTCCTTGTGTTTATCAGTAGTTCTGAATAAGGGGTGGTTTTGGCTATCAGCTGACATTTGATAATGTCTAGAGACATTTTTGATTGTCACACTAAAGGTGGTGGAGAAGCTATTGGTATCCAGTGGATTGAGGGCAGTGATACTGATAAACATCTTATAATGAACAGGATTCACCCCCACCTCATCTTACCCTAGCAAAGAATTATTGTGTTCAAACATTAATGATGCTCTGGTTGAAAAATACCAGTGTAGATTCGTATTTCCAACTGTGTCATATTTATTCAATCTGAAGACCCTCCTATAACATTTCTTTTAGTTCAATTCTGTAGGTAATGAATTATTTTTGTATAACTAAACAATTATTTATTTTGCCTATATTTTTGAGATATTGCTTTGTTGAGTATAGAATTCTAGATTTTCTTCAGGGATTTGAAGATGTTGCTTCATTGCCTTCTTGCTTGCATTGTTTTCAAAGTCAAATTTGCTGTCATCCTTATTTCTTTGTTCTTATGTGTGTAACATGATTCCCCCTCCCCCACAACTCTTTTAAAGATTTACTCTTTATCCCTGCCTTTTGGTAGACTGATTATGCAGGTAACCATAGTTCTCTCCATGCAGGCCTCCTCTATCCATTACTTTGTCCTGTATACTTTTGCCACCTTGCTAGACCCCTAGCTCTGTCTCATCAACTGGTGGAACCTCCTTGTGATATGACCTGGAAACTCTCTCAAGGCTGTAGGCTGGGCAATCATAGGGCTTATTGAATTTAAAGTTTGTCTCTCAGAAACCATTGTTCTTCAGTGGCTGATGTCCAGAGTTTTTGTTTGTTTTTTATTGTATTTATTTATTTATTTTTAGGCAGTAGGATAAATCTAGTTACAGCTATTCCATCTTGGTCGGAAGTGGAAGTATATCCACCTGTGACATTTTGTAATCAGCTGGCAGATTTGAAAAGCTGCTGTTCTCACAGGGATGTTGTCTCCTCTTGGGCAGAAAGACTTTATGAGGAGTGAAACTTCTGAAGTTCAGACTTCTGTGAGATAGTGAGGACCACGGAGGACTGACAGATCTGAGAATTATAGAAAATCCTTGAGACCAGTACTGGTATTTTTTAAACCAAAAAAAAAAAAAATTCTCAAGGATGAAAGTAAATGGAGGTCTTGATTTGCATTTTATTTTATAACAAGTGTAGCCATAAATTATTCTGAAACATATGTCTTAGAATGTATACATCTATATTTCATTTTTACTTCAAAATTGTCCTTGGTAACTTATTCCAACAATGCTTCTATTGTATATTTCTCAAAGCATACTTGGAATTATTTTTGGATTTATCTTGTTTCAGAAAGGCAAGAAAATCTGCCTCAATACTCTGTAGCTTATTATCTACTTGAAAGTAGTTTTCATGAAAATACCTAAAAAATCATGTTATTATAACGATATTTAGTTTTATTTATCTTCTGTAATTTTATATATTATATTTAATATTTTGCTATTCTATTTTAATTACCTGATATTTACAGAACACTTAGTTATTACGGGATTTAAGGATTTTATGTATTCATAATGACAACACAGCTCTCCTGTAGTTTTAGTTTGGAAAGTTAATTTGAAGTATCCACGCTGAGACTAACATCTGATTTTTCTAGTTATAGTGAGTTTTGCTTATATGTATCTCCAAGATTACTGAAGCTTGCTTTTTTAAATGCTGAAATTTTTTCTTAAGAAATTTGAAGAAGAGCATAAATCTAGTGTACACTTCCTTTCATTCATTAACAGACCTATACAGAATCCAATTAATGAGAACATTGACTAAAGTTAGTTATCATAATCAGCAACGACTTTACAAATTTATAATATAGTGATGCTCCCAAGAGCTATTCAGATATGTAGACTGTTTGTTCCAACACTAAGTTGCCTAAGATTTCTATGTTTTATAGTTTTCTGCTTTAAAAAGTTTTGTTTCCTCTCTTTTACTTGACAGGTATCACGATCAATTTTTAACAAACATATCAATAATTACAGTACCGTCTCTTTGGAAATACTTTAAGAAACACTCTTCTACATTGCTGAGTGTGTTAAAAGTTTTACCTTTATAAATATGATTTTATTATATTTTGATTTTAATATCTTTAATATTAAGTTAGTTACCCACATTTACTTAATTAATTTTCCCAGAAGAATCCTTTAACGTTTGTTCAAATGATTGATATAAATATAATTTCTGGAGAAAGTAATCTTTTCCAGTTTTATGCATGAGAAAACTTAGGGTTACAGATACACTATACAAGTTTCATCTCTTCTGGTACTTATAGAAGAGTCAGTGGAGGCAATTTCAGTAATTTCGTATAATGCAGTTAAATTACATTGTTATTTCAGTGTGACTTTATACATTAGAACACTTATAGAAATACAGCTATTTATATTTCCTAGCCACTTTCTGTTTCAGTTATAAATGAATTCTAAAGACTCACTGTTGGAAATTTTAAAGAAAGACTAGAAAAATTGGCCAGGCTACCTGGTACTGATAAATGATACTTAGATGACTTAAAAAAAAAATCATCCTGTTATTAAATTTAATATTTAAGGAATGAAAGTAAAAGTTTTTATTAGCTAAAAATTTAGCCTAGCAGTAAATAATAATAGCTTATTTGGAAAAAAATACCATCATTCTATTTAAAAAGGAAAAAAAATTCTGTTGTCTCAGAACATATTATGGAAAATCAGTGTTCTTAGTGCTATCTTAGCAAAAGTCATTGCTTTAACAAAATTCCCCTTAGAGATATGCTGACATCAGAGATGCTGAGTGCAAGTGAAGATAGTTTGTTATACAAAGGTGTAGTGTGTTATAAGTTGTTAAACAGAAATAAACTTGTTACTTTAGCTCCAATCAGACAACTAGGGAAGAAAATATACAACATTTTTGGAGAAAAACAAATTTCCTAATTTTATCATAAGATTCTGTTTAGCCAAATCAAAATTAATATGCTTTGGAAATTGACCCTTAATTGTAAGGATCATACTTTTTGTCTCCTTTATATCTAATAATTTGTTTAATGGAGGTGATGGGAACTTTCTTCTCAGGGTTAAATGTTTTGACTTGTAAACCTTTCTAAAAAGAATTCAGTTTAATTAGACCTGCTATATCATTTAGGTTTAAACTGAATTTTTTTTTTAAATTATGGATGTCTGAGCATATTCCATTACGGGTTTAAAAATCTTGATTGTGCTTTCATTCAAGAAGACTCTATTGAGTACTTGGTAAATGTCAAGTACTGTACTAGGTAGGCACTTTTCAAAGTGATTAAAGAAGTGTAAGTTAGGAACCCCGTCCTGTCTGAGCAAAAAACAGACGCCCTCCAGTAACCTACACGCAGAGGCAGGGCCAAATCCAAAGCTGAGCTCCTGTGAGCTGTGAGAACAAAGAAGAGAAAGGGAAATCTCTCCCAGCAGCCTCAGAAGCAGCGGATTAAAGCTCCACAATCAACTTGATATACCCTGCATCTGTGGAATACCTGAATAGACAAGGAATGATCCCAAATTGAAGAGGTGGACTTTAGGAGCGAGATCTATGATTCTTTTCCCTTTTCCTCTTTTTGTGAATGTGTACATGTATGCTTCTGTGTGAGATCTTGTCTGTATAGTCTTGCTTCCACCATTCGTCCTAGGGCTCTATCCGTCCATGGTTTTATTTTTTATAATTTTTTTTCTTAATAATTAATTTTAATTGTAATAACTTTATTATACTTTACCTTCGTTCTTTCTTTCTTTCTTTCCTTCCTTCCTCCCTCCTTTAGACAAAGAATCACCCCAAATTGAGGAGGTGGTCTCTGAGAGCAAGATTTATGATTTTTTTCCCCTTTACCTCTTTTTGTGAGGGTGTATGTGTATGCTTCTGTGTAAGATTTTCTCTGTATAGCTTTGCTTCCAACATTTGTCCTAAGGTTCTATCCGTCCCTTTTTTTTTTTGTAAATATTTTTTAATTCAATAACTATATTATACTTTATTTTATTTTTACTGTATCTTCTTTCTTTCTGTCTTTTTTCCTTCTTTCCCTCCCTCCTTCCTTCCTCCCTCCCTCCCTCCCTCCTTTCTTTCCTTCTTTGCTTCTTTCTTCCTTCCTTCCTTTCCTCCTTTCCTTCTTTCTTTCCTCATACTTCTACTAATTCTCTCTACTTTTTCTCCCTTTTATTCTGAGCTGTGTGGATGAAAGGCTCTTGGTGCTCCAGCCAGGAGTCAGGGCTCTGCCTCTGAGGTAGGAGAGCCAAATTCAGGACACTGGTCAACAAGAGACCTCCCAGCTACAAATAATATTAAACGGTGGAAATCTCCCAGAGACCTCCATCTTAACACCAGCACCCAGCTTCACTCAACGACCAGCAAGCCACAGTGCTGGACAACCTATGCCAAACAACCAGGAAAACAGGAACACAACCCCACCCATTAGCAGAGAGGCTGCCTAAAATCATAATAAGTCCACAGACACCCCAAAACACACCACTAGACGTGAACCTGCCCACTAGAGAGACAAGATCCAGCCTCATCCACCACAACACAGGCACTAGTCCCCTCCACCAGGAAGCCTACACAACCCACCGAAACAACCTTAGCCACTGGAGACAGACATCAAAAACAACGGGAACTACGAACCTGCAGCCGGCAAAAAAGAGACCCCAAACACAGTAAGATAAGCAAAATGAGAAGACAGAAAAACACACAGCAGATGAAGCAGCAAGATAAAAATGCACCAGACCTAACAAATGAAGAGGAAATAGGCAGTCTACCTGAAAAAGAATTCAGAATAATGATAGTAAGGATGATCCGAAATCTTGGAAATAGAATGGACAAAATGCAGGAATCAGTTAACAAGGACCTAGAAGAAATAAAGATGAAGCAAGCAACGATGAACAACGCAATAAATGAAATTAAAAGTACTGTAGATGGGATCAATAGCAGAATAACTGAGGCAGAAGAACGGATAAGTGACCTGGAAGATAAAAGAGTGGAAATAACTACTGCAGAGCAGAATAAAGAAAAAAGAATGAAAAGAATTGAGGACAGTCTCAGAGACCTCTGGGACAACATTAAACGCACCAACATTCATTGGTTCCAGAAGAAGAAGAGAAAAAGAAAGGGACTGAGAAAATATTTGAAGAGATTATAGTTGAAAACTTCCCTAATATGGGAAAGGAAATAGTTAATCAAGTCCAGGAAGCACAGAGAGTCCCATACAGGATAAATACAAGGAGAAATATGCCAAGTCACATATTAATCAAAATGTCAAAAATTAAATACAAAGAAAGCATATTAAAAGCAGCAAGGGAAAAACAACAAATAACACACAAGGGAATCCCCATAAGGTTAACGGCTGATCTCTCAGCAGAAACCCTACAAGCCAGAAGGGAGTGGCAGGACATACTGAAAGTGATGAAGGAGAAAAACCTGCAACCAAGACTACTCTACCCAGCAAGGATCTCATTCAGATTTGATGGAGAAACTAAAATCGTTACAGACAAGCAAAAGCTGACAGAGTTCAGCACCACCAAACCAGCTTTGCAACAAATGCTAAAGGAACTTCTCTAGACAAGAGAAGGAAAAGACCTATAATAACGAACCCAAAACAATTTAGAAAATGGGAATAGGAAAATACATATCGATAATTACCTTAAATGTAAATGGACTAAATGCTCCCACCAAAAGACACAGATTGGCTGAATGGATACAAAAACAAGACCCTTATATATGCTGTCTACAAGAGACCCACTTCAGACCTAGAGACACATACAGACTGAAAGTAAGGGGATGGAAAAAGATATTCCATGAAAATGGAAACCAAAAGAAAGCTGGAGTAGCAATTCTCATATCAGACAAAATAGACTTTAAAATAAGGACTATTAAAAGAGACAAAGAAGGACACTACATAATGATCAAGGGATCGATCCAAGAAGAAGATATAACAATTGTAAATATTTATGAACCCAACATAGGAGCACCTCAATACATAAGGCAAATACTAACAGCCATAAAAGGGGAGATCGACAGTAACACATTCATAGTAGGGGACTTTAACACCCCACTTTCACTCATGGACAGATCATCCAAAATGAAAATAAATTAGGAAACACAAGCTTTAAATGATACATTAAACAAGATGGACTTAATTGATATTTATAGGACACTCCATCCAAAAACAACAGAATACACATTTTTCTCAAGTGCTCATGGAACATTCTCCAGGATAGATCCTATCTTGGGTCACAAATCAAGCCTTGGTAAATTTAAGAAAATTGAAATTGTATCAAGTATCTTTTCTGACCACAACGCCATGAGACTAGATATCAATTACAGGAAAAGATCTGTAAAAAATACAAACACATGGAGGCTAAACCATACACTACTTAATAATGAAGTGATCACTGAAGAAATCAAAGAGGAAATAAAAAAATACCTAGAAACAAATGACAATGGAGACACAACGACCCAAAACCTATGGGATGCAGCAAAAGCAGTTCTAAGGGGGAAGTTTATAGCAATACAAGGCCACCTTAAGAAGCAGGAAACATCTCGAATAAACAACCTAACCTTGAACCTCAAGCAATTAGAGAAAGAAGAACAAAAAAACCCCAAAGCTAGCAGAAGGAAAGAAATCATAAAAATCAGATCAGAAATAAATGAAAAAGAAATGAAGGAAACGATAGCAAAGATGAATAAAACTAAAAGCTGGTTCTTTGAGAAGATAAACAAAATAGATAAACCACTAGCCAGACTCATCAAGAAAAAAAGGGAGAAGACTCAAATCAATAGAATTAGAAATGAAAAAGGAGAAGTAACAACTGACACTGCAGAAATAAAAAAAATCATGAGAGATTACTACAAACAACTCTATGCCAATAAAATGGACAATTTGGAAGAAATGGACAAATTCTTAGAAATGCACAGCCTGCCAAGACTGAATCAGGAAGAAATAGAAAATATGAACAGACCAATCACAAGCACTGAAATTGAAACTGTGATTAAAAATCTTCCAACAAACAAAAGCCCAGGACCAGATGGCATCACAGGTGAATTCTATCAAATGTTTAGAGAAGAGCTAACACCTATCCTTCTCAAACTCTTCCAAAATATAGCAGAGGAAGGAACACTCCCAAATTCCTTCTACGAGGCCACCATCACCTTGATACCAAAACCAGAAAAGGATGTCACAAAGAAAGAAAACTACAGGCCAATATCACTGATGAACATAGATGCAAAAATCCTCAACAAAATACTAGCAAACAGAATCCAAGAGCACATTAAAAGGATCATACACCATGATCAAGTGGGGTTTATTCCAGGAATGCAAGGATTCTTCAATATACGCAAATCTATCAATGTGATAAACCATATTAACAAATCGAAGGAGAAAAACCATATGATCATCTCAATAGATGCAGAGAAAGCTTTTGACAAAATTCAACACCCATTTATGATAAAAACCCTGCAGAAAGTAGGCATAGAGGGAATTTTCCTCAACATAATAAAGGCCATATATGACAAGCCTACAGCCAACATCATCCTCAATGGTGAAAAACTGAAAGCATTTCCACTAAGATCAGGAACAAGACAAGGTTGCCCACTCTCAACACTCTTATTCAACATAGTTTTGGAAGTTTTAGCCACAGCAATCAGAGAAGAAAAGGAAATAAAAGGAATCCAAATCGGAAAAGAAGAAGTAAAGCTGTCACTGTTTGCAGATGACATGATACTATACATAGAGAATCCTAAAGATGCTACCAGAAAACTACTAGAGCTAATCAATGAATTTGGTAAAGTAGCAGGATACAAAATTAATGCGCAGAAATCTCTGGCATTCCTATATACTAATGATGAAAAATCTGAAAGTGAAATCAAGAAAACACTCCCATTTACCATTGCAACAAAAAGAATAAAATATCTAGGAATAAACCTACCTAAGGAGACAAAAGACCTGTATGCAGAAAATTATAAGACACTGATAAAAGAAATTAAAGATGATACAAATAGATGGAGAGATATACCATGTTCTTGGATGGGAAGAATCAACATTGTGAAAATGACTCTACTACCCAAAGCAATCTACAGATTCAATGCAATCCCTATCAAACTACCACTGGCATTTTTCACAGAACTAGAACAAAAAATTTCGCAATTTGTATGGAAACACAAAAGACCCCGAATAGCCAAAGCAATCTTGAGAACGAAAAAAGGAGCTGGAGGAATCAGGCTCCCTGACTTCAGACTATACTACAAAGCTACAGTAATCCAGACAGTATGGTACTGGCACAAAAACAGAAAGATAGATCAATGGAACAGGATAGAAAGCCCAGAGGTAAACCCACGCACATATGGACACCTTATCTTTGATAAAGGTGGCAGGAAAGTACAGTGGAGAAAGGACAGCCTCTTCAATAAATGGTGCTGGGAAAACTGGACAGGTACATGTAAAAGTATGAGATTAGATCACTCCCTAACACCATACACAAAAATAAGCTCAAAATGGATTAAAGACCTAAATGTAAGGTCAGAAACTATCAAACTCTTAGAGGAAAACATAGGCAGAACACTCTATGACATAAATCACAGCAAGATCCTTTCTGACCCACCTCCTAGAGTAATGGAAATAAAAACAAAAATAAACAAATGGGACCTAATGAAACTTCAAAGCTTTTGCACAGCAAAGGAAACCATAAACAAGACCAAAAACCAAGCCTCAGAATGGGAGAAAATATTTGCAAATGAAGCAACTGACAAAGGATTAGTCTCCAAAATTTACAAGCAGCTCATGCAGCTCAATAACAAAAAAACAAACAACCCAATCCAAAAATGGGCAGAAGACCTAAATAGACATTTCTCTAAAGAAGATATACAGAATGCCAACAAACACATGAAAGAATGCTCAACATCATTAATCATTAGAGAAATACAAATCAAAACTACAATGAGATATCATCTCACACCAGTCAGAATGGCCATCATCAAAAAATCTAGAAACAATAAATGCTGGAGAGGGTGTGGAGAAAAGGGAACACTCTTGCACTGATAGTGGGAATGTGAATTGGTTCAGCCACTATGGAGAACAGTATGGAGGTTCCTTAAAAAACAACAAATAGAATTACCATATGACCCAGCAATCCCACTACTGGGCATATACCCTGAGAAAACCAAAATTCAAAAAGAGTCATGTACCAAAATTTTCATTGCAGCTCTATTTACAATAGCCCGGAGATGGAAATAACCTAAGTGCCCATCATCGGATGAATGGATAAAGAAGATGTGGCACATATATACAATGGAGTATTACTCAGCCTTAAAAAGAAACGAAATTGAGCAATTTGTAATGAGATGGATAGACCTAGAGTCTGTCATACAGAGTGAAGTAAGTCAGAAAGAAAAAGACAAATACCATATGCTAACACATATATATGGAATTTAAGAAAAAAAATGTCATGAAGAACCTAGGGGTAAGACAGGAATAAAGACGCAGACCTACTGGAGAACGGACTTGAGGATATGGGGAGGGGGAAGGGTGAGCTGGTACAGGGAGAGAGAGAGTTATGGACATATACACACTAACAAACGTAGTAAGGTAGATAGCTAGTGGGAAGCAGCCGCATGGCACAGGGATATTAGCTCGGTGCTTTGTGACAGCCTGGAGGTGTGGGATAGGGAGAGTGGGAGGGAGGGAGACGCAAGAGGGAAGAGATATGGGAACATATGTATATGTATGGCTGATTCACTTTGTTATGAAGCAGAAGCTAACACACCATTGTGGAGCAATTATACCCCAATAAAGATGTTAAAAAAAAAAAAAAAAAAGAAGTGTAAGTTAGGTTTCTTGCCCTTGGAAATCTCACTATCTAGTGGGTGGGGGAGGAGGAGGGACATGGAACAGTTACAGAACAACATATGGCAGAAGATAATTGTGTCCAAATGTGTCATGTAGAAAATACATGATATGGAAGGTCTGGAAGAAGGCAATGCTATATCCATTACAGAATATTTTCTGAAATCTTTATGAAAGTTGTATGACTTGACATAGGTCTTGAAGGTAGAATAGGAATTGGATATACATATAACCTTTCCTAATAAAAAATGCATGATTTTGCTATTTTGAAGTCATTTGAATCACAGTTATGTAGTAGAGAGCACATTGATTTAGGAGGCGTGAGGCCATGTTTATCAAGATTCTGTAATGAACTTGCTATAGGACCAAATTAGCCTCTCTGTCATCTGCAAAATCCACAGTACTCAACCAGTCACATGGCACTGGGTTCATATTGACAATCAGACTCACAAGATACCATGGACTTTGCCCATCAACACATATATTTAGCTTTAAGAAAGCATACAGAATAGGCAACAATACAACATCCACGGTGACGACATAGTGGAGGTTTTTATCTTCAATGTACAGTTTACAAATGTCCCAGGCACTCCACACTTGAAATGCAAGTGATCACAAAAAACAAGAGTGGGTGAGTGCAGACTATCTCAGTTCAGGGAAGCCCCAGCTCTGGAGGTCTCCTCAACAAGGAAGATTCAGTCAAGGATCATATCCTCAGGTTTCCTTGAGGCCAGAGCAAAGATTACAAATCAGTTGTTGACAATTCCAGCTGAATCTTCTTTATTTACCTGTAAAATAAGAGACTGATTTACATGGACTTTATTTCTTTGAAATACTTGGTTCAAATTCTAGCATCATCATTTACTAGTTTTGTGAATTTGGATAAGTTATTTAGCCTCTCTGAATTTCCATTTCTTTGATGGCAAAATAAGTATGAAATTACCTAGTTTTGTTACATGGTTTAAGTGGCCTAAAATACTTTTGACACGATATGGAGAGGCAGACTATTTTAATATAGACCTTAAATTTTGTAATTTTCCTTTCTTTGCCTCACTGGAAGTATTATTCTTGGCTTCATTCCTACACTGGTTCTAATGGACCATTAGGGTCTGTTGTAAAAAAAAAAAAAAACTTAGAAGGGCAACGGTTTTTGAAGATAAGCTAGAGAAAAAGAGTATCTTTGGAGAATGGGTAGATTTCCTTGAGACAAAAAAGAGTTCAGAAGAAGTAGAGGGTGAGGACACATATAGGTTGCTGGACTCCATAAGATTCTGGGAGTTGATGTTGGGAAAGTGGTCTGACTGGGTGGGCACTCATGATTTGTGAAGAGCTGAGTAATTCCTATCAATCTCCCATGACATGGCTTGCCCCTGTCTGACAAACTATTGGGAGAGCTCATATGCAGTGTCCCAGGAAGTGGGAGATGGGTCTTGACTCCTTATACATGAAAGGCTTGGTGCATGGTGGTGACAGAGTAGAACTTCATTGTTTGGTTTTTCCAGCCCCCAGAACTTGTGATCAATCTATGATCTGGACATTTCAGTTGCCTTGACACTCAATACTGATTTCTACCACTGAATTTATTATACAGAATTTCCCATTGATTACTGAATTGTCTAAAATGATTTAGTTGGCCATTTTAGAGGTGTCAATTCAGTAACTTATCAGATTTTCTTGAGTTTAAAAAGTGCTCAGGATCAGCCCTGAGCAGCAGCAGAAGTGACCAGCCAAGCCCAAATTGCAATCCACCATTCATGAGACATAAGGAATAACTGATTATGGCGGAAGAGTAAGACGCGGAGATCACCTTCCTCCCCACAGATACATCAGAAATACATCTACACGTGGAACAACTCCTACAGAACACCTACTGAATGCTGGCAGAAGACCTCAGACCTCCCAAAAGGCAAGAAACTCCCCACGTACCTGGGTAGGGCAAAAGAAAAAAGAATAAACAGAGACAAAAGAATAGGGACGGGACCTGAACCAGTGGGAGGGAGCCGTGAAGGAAGAAAGGTTTCCACACACTGCAAGCCCCTTCGTGGGCGGAGACTGTGGGTGGCAGAGTGGGGGAGCTTCGGAGCCGTGGAGGAGAGCGCAGCAACAGGGGTGCGGAGGGCAAAGTGAAGAGATTCCCGCACAGAGGATAGGTGCCGACCAGCACTCACCAACCCGAGAGGCGTGTCTGCTCACCTGCCAGGGCAGGAGGGGCTGGGAGCAGAGGCTTGGGCTTTGGTCGGAGCGCAGAGAGAGCACTGGCGGCGTGAACACAGCCTGAAGGGGTTAGTGCACCACGGATAGCCGGGAGGGAGTCCGGGAAAAAGTCTGCACCTGCCGAAGAGGCAAGAGACTTTTTCTTCCCTATTTGTTTCCTGGTGTGTGAGAAGTGGGGATGAAGAGCGCTGCTTAAAGGACCTCCAGAGACAGGCGCGAGCCGCGGCTAACAGTGCGGACCCCAGAGACGGGCATGAGATGCTAAGGCTGCTGCTGCCGCCAACAAGAAGCCTGTGTGCGAGCACAGGTCACTCTCCACACCTCCTTTCCGGGAGCCTGTGCAGCCCGCCACTGCCAGGGTCCCGGGATCCAGGGACAACTTCTCCGGGAGAACGCACTGTGCACCTCAGGCTGGCGCAATGTCACGCAGGCCTCTGCCGTGCCCCTCCCTCCCGCCGGCCTGAGTGAGGCAGAGCCCCCAAATCAGCGGCTCTTTTAACCCCGTCCTGTCTGAGCGAAGAACAGACGCCCTCTGGCAACCTACACGCAGAGCCGGGACCAAATCCAAAGCTGAAACCCGGGAGATGTGCGAACAAAGAAGAGAAAGGGAAATATCTCCCAGCAGCCTCAGAAGCAGAGAATTAAATCTCGACAATCAGCTTGTACTCTGCATCTGTGGAATACCTGAATAGACAATGAATCATCCCAAATTGAGGAGGTGGACTGTGAGAGCAAGATTTATTATTTTTTCCCCTTTTCCTCCTTTTGTGAGTGTGTATGCGTAAGCTTCTGTGTGAGATTTTGTCTGTATAGCTTTGCTTTCACCATTTGTCCTAGAGTTCTATCTGTCCTTTTTTTTTTTTACTTAAATTTTTTTTCTTAATAATTATATTTTTATTTTAATAACGTTATTTTATTTTACCTTACTTTATTTTATTTTCTTTTATCCTCTTTCTTTCTTTCTACATTTTCTCCCTTTTGTTCTGAGCCATGTGGATGAAAGGCTGTTGGTGCTGCAGCCAGGAGTCAGTGCTGTGCCTCTGAGGTAGGAGAGCCAAATTCAGGACACTGGTCAACAAGAGACCTCCCAGCTACAAATAATATCAAATGGCGAAAATCTCCCAGAGATCATCTCCATCTCGTCACCAACACCCAGCTTCACTCAACGACCAGCAAGATACAGTGCTGAACACCCTATGCCAAACAACTAGCAAGACAGGAACACAATCCCACCCATTAGCAGAGAGGCTGCCTAAAATCATAGTAAGTCCACAGATACCCCAAAACACACCACTAGACGTGAACCTGCCCACTAGAGAGACAAGATCCAGCCTCATCCACCACAACACAGGCACTAGTCCCCTCCACCAGGAAGCCTACACAACCCACTGAACCAACTTTAGCCACTGAGGACAGACACCAAAAACAATGGGAACTACGAACCTGCAGCCTGAAAAAAGGAGACCCCAAACACAGTAAGATAAGCAAAATGAGAAGACAGAAAAACACACAGCAGATGAAGGAGCAAGATAAAAACCCACCAGACCTAACAAATGAAGAGGAAATAGGCAGTCTACCTGAAAAAGCATTCAGAATAATGATAGTACAGATGACCCAAAATCTTGGGAATGGAATAGAGAAAATGCAAGAAACATTTAACAAAGACCTAGAAGAACTACAGATGAAACAAACAATGATGAACAACACAATAAATGAAATTAAAAACACTCTTGAAGGGATCTATAGCAGAAAAACTGGGGCAGAAGAACGGATAAGTGACCTGGAAGATAAAAGAGTGGAAATAACTACTGCAGAGCAGAATAAAAAAAAAGAATGAAAAGAACTATGGACAGTTTCAGAGACCTCTTGGACAACATTAAATGCACCAACATTCGAATCATAGGGGTTCCAGAAGAAGAAGAAAAAAAGAAAGGGACTGAGAAAATATTTGAAGAGATTATAGTTGAAAACTTCCCTAGTATGGGAAAGGAAATAGTTAATCAAATGCAGGAGGCAAAGAGAGTCCCATACATGATAAATCCAAGGAGAAACACACCAAGACACATATTAATCAAACTGTCAAAAATTACATACAAAGAAAACATATTAAAAGCAGCAAGGGAAAAACAACAAATAACACACAAGGGAATCCCCATAACGTTAACAGCTGATCTTTCAGCAGAAACTCTGCAAGCCAGAAGGGACTGGCAGGACATACTTAAAGTGATGAAGGAGAAAAACCTAAATCCAAGATTACTCTACCCAGCAAGGATCTCATTTAGACTTGATGGAGAAATTAAAACCTTTATAGACAAGCAAACCTGAGAGAGTTCAGCACCACCACACCAGCTTTACAACAAATGCTAAAGGATATTCTCTAGGCAAGAAACACAAGAGAAGGAAAAGACCTATAATAACAAACCCAAAACAATTTAGAAAATGGGAATAGGAGCATACATATCGATAATTAGCTTAAATGTAAATGGATTAAATGCTCCCACCAAAAGACACAGACTGGCTGAATGGATACAAAAAGAAGACCCATATATATGCTGTCTACAAGACACCAACTTCAGACCTAGAGACACATACAGACTGAAAGTGAGGGGATGGAAATAGATATTCCATGCAAATGGAAACCAAAAGAAAGCTGGAGTAGCAATTCTCATATCAGACAAAATAAACTTTAAAATAAAGACTATTAGAAGAGATAAAGAAGGACACTACATAATGATCAAGGTATCGGTCCAGGAAGAAGATATAACAATTGTAAATATTTATGCACCCAACATGGGAGCACCTCAATACATAGGCAAATACTAACAGCCATAAAAGGGGAAATCGACAGTAACACATTCATAGTAGGGGACTTTAGACCCCCAGTATGGAGGTTCCTTAAAAAACTACAAATAGAACTACCATATGACCCAGCAATCCCACTATTGGGCACATACCCTGAGAAAACCAAAATTCAAAAAGAGTCATGTACCAAAATGTTCATTGCAGCTCTATTTACAATAGCCAGGACATGGAAGCAACCTAAGTGTCCATCATCGGATGAATGGATGAAGGAGATGTGGCACATATATACAATGCAATATTTCTCAGCCATAAAAAGAAACAAAAATGAGCCAATTTGTAATGAGGTGGATGGACTTAGAGTCTGTCATACAGAGTGAAGTAAGTCAGAAAGAGAAAAACAAATACCGTATGCTAACACACACACACACACACACACACACACACACATATATATGGAATTTAAGAAAAAAAAAATGTCATGGAGAACCTAGGGGTAAGACTGGAATAAAGACACAGACCTACTAGAGAATGGACTTGAGGATATGGAGAGGGGGAAGGGTAAGCTGGGACAAAGTGAGAGAGTGGCATGGACATATATACACTACCAAACGTAAAATAGATAGCTAGTGGGAAGCAGCCGCATAGCACAGGGAGATCAGCTCGGTGCTTTGTGACCACCTAGAGGGGTGGGATAGGGAGGCTGGGAGGGAGGGAGACACAAGAGGGAAGAGATATGGGAGCATATGTATATGTATAACTGATTCACTTTGTTATAAAGCAGAAACTAACACAACATTGTAAAGCAATTATACTCCAATAAAGATGTAAGAAAATAAGTGCTCAGTAACTTATTAGACAGAGATAAGGACTACTTTCTATCTTTATCCCTCCATTAGAACATCTACCATCATAATTATTATAAAAACAAAATATATACATTTTCTGTAGTAAATGGTAATATTTTCCATCAAAAATGTTCCTGAAGAAATCAGGAAATGTTGGCTAGTTTTAGGGAAACTGTTTGGTTTTTAGTTATAGGTTTTAAAGCAAGATGGAGTCTAGTGCTTTTAGCCAATATTTATTAGTGGCCTGACTAGACAACCTAGGGTTTTTTTTTTCCTTTTTTGATTTTCTTTCATATTTTAATGTGTTTCTCCTATTGAGAGAAATATGTAAAATAAAAAGGTGTAAGTGATTTAATTGACTATTTAGGCTTAGGTAGTTTACTTAGGCAATATGAAGATCATTTCTCTCATTTACTTGCTTGTGTGGAAGTATATACCCTTTGAATTTGAATGTCTTAGTGTGCCTTATCAGCATTTTTAATTTAATTCTGGAACATCTTTTATATTAGTCAGCTATAGCAGCAATAAAGCTGTATAACAAATAACTTTAAAAAAGCTTACAAGCTGTTAGCAATTTACAACAATAGACATTTATTTTTGTGACTTATGAGTCTATTGGTTGGCTAGATTCCTGCTGGGCTTGGCTCTGGGTTATAGGTTGGCTTTGGTTATGCCCCACATAACTCATTCTGGGATGAGTAACTACTAGGGGCATGCTTTTCTCATCATGATGGTAAATATGCTAAACGCCAAATCAAGTTATGCAAACATGTGTAAGGCCTCTGCTCACATTATGTTTGCTAATGTAATGGCTGAAGCAAATCACATGGCCAGGTCACATTGGCTTTCTCTTATGGGAGGTTCAGCAAAGTCATATGGCAATGCCAGTGTTAAGAATTATTCTCTAGCTAAGATGGAATGAAGAATTGGAAACAATAACCCTGTCTACCACTTTTTGAATAGAGGGTGCTAGTGTTCCTTAAGGAGCTTTCAGCTAAACCTAGTCATCTTGGACTGAACTGGGTATTGACTGGGGTGGACTGAGGAAGAAATAGATATCTTTTGCCCCAGAAATGAGGCAAATCCTAATGCTTAGTCCCTGTGCGTGCATGCGCTCACACACACACACACACACACACACACACACACACACACAAATAGCGTCGGTCCTTTCAAATGCCTAGGCTAATGCTCTGATTTTATAATTATGAAAATGGCCCTGATTTTCAAGCCAAAGCTATTTCAGGGAAATATACCAGCAAAAAAAAAAAAAAAGAGTCATGCCTGTTTCCCCCAAATTCTTCAACTTTCAAGCCCTTTACTTCTTGTATATCATGCCTAATTGTGATTCTGTACAATATTACAATGGTAACAGTCTGTCCCAGACTGAATCCCAGCCAATAGCAGCCTCTATCAACCATCTCCCAGTCTGTCCTTTGTTGGAGCAATTATATCACGTGCTTAGACTAGCAAATGAATAAATAGTCTGGAATCATTTTGAGTGTCACCATATTATTTCTATAAAAACTATAAAATTAATCTAGTAAACTCTTGGAGCTATGAGGGTCAGGGATTATAGGTGCCTTTGCTTTTCACCATTGAACCACTAGTCTCTGAAATCCTTTTTCTTGGCTGTATCCTTAGGATTGAATGCTGAACTCAAGAATGAATGTGAATAGATGATTTGCTTTTTGGATTAAAAATTTACCAATATTTATAATCCAAAGCCACCACAAACTAGGACCCACCTCTGCTGATGCATTTAGTATTTCTGTTACGGTAAATAGTCCTTTGGTTAAAGATATCAAGTCTATTCCTGTTTATATGGCAGGTGTTTGGGATTATTTCAGATTTTGACATTCTCCTAAGAGGACACCCAAACCTGCATGGTCTGCAGAGGAATTTTGATTTTGATCTATTCCCTTGACACCCAGGCCTAAAGAAGACTTATCTGCTGCAGTGATGAGCAGGATTTGGAAACTCAGTAAAAGAGGTGGGTGTTTGTGAATCCCAACTAAGCCTCAAGTTGAATGCAGTTCTAGAAAACATGAGAATTGTTTGTGTCACTGTGTCACCATGTCATCATCATACTGATTCTGTCTTGGACACATTAGGCCAATGGTACAAGTGACCTTGGCTACTCGAGGTGATGCTCACTGCCAAAAATCTTCAGAGAGCCATGGGATGCAATGGAGCAGGCGCTGTGTTGGTGGTCACTGCGTTGTGCTTCTAGGCCTTGTCTCTGGATGTGTTTCCTGGAACTCTGGTACATTCAATGTCCTTGCTGTCCATCTCTTAAACATAGTCCCTATTAGAGAACTGGGTTATTTTGAATAAAAACTTTGCTCCCAAAGTGAACCTGAATTCACTGAGCTCATTTGCCAAACCCAGGCTTGACCCCCAGTGTTTCCTACTGAACTGGAAGATGAGCCAAGGCTTGCTTTTGGAGGCTGTAGAAGGAAGAGTTTTCTTATTTCCTCCCTGTTTATTTACAAGATACATTTGAGGGCACTTGGAAGAAATCAAACCAGTGAGGAGAAATTATAGGCAGAAAGATTTCTGTTTAATATAATTTTTCCCCTAACCACTGGGACTACTTAATAATTAGATTGTTGAGAGCAATTAGCTACTCATTACAATTTTCTATAATAAATATACTATTTTTCATACTGAGCTTGAACTATATTATTTACTCAGTTTAATCTTAACGAATTTTAGCTGAGAATTTCCCTGTGAGGGGAGAGAACCATATTATAAAACTCAGGGCACAAACCTCCAGAGAAACAAATTTTCATAAGCTCTGGCAAGTGGCTGGGACACCAGGGTCTGTTAAAGCTCCTCTCTTCAACATAGTCTGCTCAGAATTCTGGGTCTCTACATCCCTTAGTGACCGCTGTGGCTCTGCCTTCATTCTAGGGAGTTTATTTCAGGATGGTGCAGTGGAGGGCACGGGCTGGCAGGTTAGATCTGAGGTTTAGTTCTGACTCTGCCATTTAATAGAACATGAGCAAGACATGTATCCTGTCTCTATGATCTAAAAGTTGGCTTCCCTCAAGGTCACTTCTCACTTTAACAATCCATGATCTATATGAAAAGGGTTGAAGATCTCCTAAGGAGAGCAAGAATAGTATTAGTTTCTCTTTCTATTTTCCTCATTCCATTTTTTTCTTGTTTTCTTTTAGTGATGATATTCAAAAGAATGAAGGATGTTAAGACAGAAGACCTAGTTTTCTTTCTTAGATGCAACAGTCTCTTAAATGGTCTCCCTGACTCTTCTTTCTGTCTCCAGTCTCTTCTTCTATGGTTTTTAGAAAGAGCCTCCAACAGTGAAAAATGCTTGGATAGTTTTCATTGCCTTTAAGATTAAACCCAAATTTCTTACCATAGTTTACAAGACCACCTAAGAATCTCACCCTATCTATTACTACTTCGGTTCATCCCCCCTTCTTGCATTCTTTGCTAAATTATACTAATTTATATCAACTCCTTGAACAGTTGTGTTCTTTCTCAAATTTGAGGCCTCTACCACAGCTCTGGCTTCACCTTAGGTACTTTAACTCCACCCCTTCATCTAACTCCCACTCTTCATGTAGATTTCATCTTCAAGTCACTTTCTTTAAAAGCCTTGCTTGGCTCCTAGGAATATTACACCACATATTTCTCCTATCATAATACACAATTGTCTTTCCAGCTATATTTCCTGGTATGTTGTAAGCCCTGTGAGGTAAGGCCTATGTGGGCCTTTCATACTGCTGTTTTTTCTTTCTTTCTTTTTTTTTTTTTTTTAACATCTTTATTGGAGTATAATTGCTTTACAATGGTGAGTTAGTTTCTGCTTTATAACAAAGTGAATCAGTTATACATATACATATGTTCCCATATCTCTTCCCTCTTGCATCTCCCTCCCTCCCACCCTCTCTATCCCACCCCTCTAGGTGGTCACAAAGCACTGAGCTGATCTCCCTGTGCTATGCGGCTGCTTTCAACTAGCTATCTATTTCACATTTCGTAGTGTATATATGTCCATGTCACTCTCTCACTTTGTCACAGCTTACCCTTCCCCCTCCCCACATCGTCAAGTCCATTCTCTAGTAGGTCTGTGTCTTTATTCCAGTCTTACCCCTAGGTTCCTCATGACTTTTTTTTTTTTTTTCCTTAGATTCCATATATATGTGTTAGCATACAGTATTTGTTTTTCTCTTTCTGAGTTACTTCACTCTGTATGAAAGACTCTAGGTCCATCCACCTCACTACAAATATCTCAATTTCGTTTCTTTTTATGGCTGAGTAATATTCCATGGTATATATGTGCCACATCTTCTTTATCCATTCATCCGATGCTGGACACTTAGGTTGCTTCCATGTCCTGGCTATTGTAAATAGAGCTGCAATGAACATTTTGGTACATGACTCTTTTTGAATTATGGTTTTCTCAGGGTATATGCCCAGTAGTGGGATTGCTGGGTCATATGGTAATTCTATTTTTATTTTTTTACAGAACCTCCATACTGTTCTCCATATTGGCTGTATCAATTTACATTCCCACAAACACACTGCTGTATTTTCAAATGTAGCACAGTATCTGGCACATTGAGCAAACAAATAAAGACCTGAGCTTGAATCCCAGTTCTAAGATTTATTAGTTCCATAGCCATTATCTGGCTTTTCTAAAGATCGTTCTCCTTACCTTTAAAAATAAGTCTTGAACTAAATAATCTTTAATGCTATTTCTTCTCTATAATTCTATAGTATTAATATATTTATGTAACATTTACATGCCAGAACTTGGTGTGGAAAAAACACACTATTTAATAGTAATTTCTATCTTCAGTACCCATTCCATCAAACAAATAATAATAATATTAATAATAAGTATATATATGGCACTAGCCATTCGTACTTTTCTGAGCACATTATATATGTCAACTCATTTAATTCTCACAATAGTGTAAGTTAATAGTATAAGTAAATCACTATTATTCTCCCCAATTTATATATGAGGAAACAGAGACACAGAGAGATAATGTGACTTGCCTAATGTCACAAATCCTAGGCAAAGTTAATATTTGAATGCATCAGATTTCATTCCTGAGTCTGAGCTCTTAAAAACAATATGTGACAGTGCATTTTTTAACTATAGTTAAGAAAACTTCATTTAGTCGACTTCAGGTAAACTTAGTGGAATAATTTCATCAGTCATTTAAGTTTAAACTCAATCAAAGTGGAAAAAGAGGAAATGTGCAAATTCATCATCTTTGTGAAGGAAAAGTATCCTTTTTTAGATCTTGATCTAAATCCTATGGCAGGATGTAGTTCCTTATTTGTAGTCCTTTTCCATTAGGCCATTATATATATATTTTCTACTTTCTTCTGACCTCTGACAGGAGGGTCCATACTAGATCACCCAGGGCTTTGTCTATTAGATTTCCTCTGAACTTGAGGGTTACACTTGGAGCAAACTTTCATACCCTTTTGGAGAGTCCCAGAGAACTTTCAAATGCTCTCCTATTCCACTCTGGTGCCACAGGAATATCAGGAGGTTGTCTCCTGCTCTCCAGTTCTTAGGCCAACCAGCCATGCTCTTATTTCTACTCTACTTCTGCCATGCTGTGAGAGGTTGAATAGCTTCCACAGGAAACATGCAGCATCCCTGGGTCTGACCTAAGAAGCAAGGTACAGATCCACCCTACCTTCAAATTCTCAACATTAAAGAAAGCTTAGTGATTCCACCTCATGATGACATGGACTGAGATTGAGTTCTCAGGCACAGTTTCTCAAACTAAACTCATTTCCTTTTTAATATCTCTTTCCTTTTCCTTAACCTACCCTTTAGTTTGGAGGAGATGGCCATGGAAAATAGTTTGGCCTAATTAAAAGTTCTCCAATATTTTTCTTTAGTGCCGGTACTGTGATCTTTAACTGAAGCCAAGAATATAATACCTAAAAAATCAAGATTGAATCCCTCCACCTGCTTAGAATAATGCTAGACTTGGTCTATTACATTTATAACTGAGATTCAGAAGTAGAAAGAATAGATGGATTGTTAAGCCAAATATGGTATATATTATCCCTGAGTTCCTTTTTTTTAAAAATTGAAGTATAGTTGATGTACAATATTATATGTTACAAGTGTACAATATAGTAATTCACAATTTTTAAAGGTTATACTCCATTTATAGTTATTATGAAATATTGGCTATATTCTCTGTGTTGTAAAATATATCCTTGTAGCTTATTTTATTTTAAATCTTTATTGGACTATAATTGCTTTACAATGGTGTGTTAGTTTCTGCTTTATAACAAAGTGAATTAGCTATACATATAAATATATCCCCATATCTCCTCCCTCTTGCATCTCCCTCCCATGCTCCCTATCCCATCCCTCTAGGTGGTCACAAAGCACCGAGCTGATCTCCCTGTGCTATGTGGCTGCTTCTAACTACTAGCTATTTTACATTTGGTAGTGTATATATGTCCATGCTACTTTTTCACTTCATCCCAGCTTACACTTCCTCTTCCATGTGTCCTCAATTCCATTCTCTACGTCTGCGTCTTTATTCCTGTCCTGCCCCTAGGTTCTTAAGAACCATATATACATATATATTTAGATTCCATGTATATGTGTTAGCATGCGGTATTTGTTTTTCACTTTCTGACTTACTTCACTCTGTATGACAGGCTCTAGGCCCATCCACCTCACTACAAATAACCCAATTTCATTTCTTTTCATGGTTGAGTAATATTCCATTGCATAAATGTGCCACATCTTCTTTATCTATTCATCTGTTGATGGACACTTAGGTTGCTTCCATGTCCTGGCTACTGTAAATAGAGCTGTAAATAGAATATTGTGGTACATGACTCATTTTGAATTATGGTTTTCTCAGGGTATATGCCCAGTAGTGGGATTGCTGGGTCATATGGTAGTTCTATTTTTAGTTTTTCAAAAAACCTCCATACTGTTCTTGATAGTGGCTGTATCAATTTACATTCCCACCAACAGTGCAAGAGGGTTTCCTTTGCTCCACACCCTCTCCAGCATTTATTGTTTGTAGTTTTTTTGTTTTTTTTTTTTGTGGTACGTGGGCCTCTCACTGCCATGGCCTCTCCCATTGTGGAGCACAGGTTCCTGATGCGCAGGCCCAGCGGCCATGGCTCACAGGCCTAGCCGCTCCGCAGCATGTGGGATCTTCCCAGACCGGGGTACGAACCCGTGTCCCTTGCACTGGCAGGCAGACTCTCAACCACTGCGCCACCAGGGAAGCCCTGTTTGTAGATTTTTTGATGATAGCCCTTCTGACCAGTGTGAGGTGATACCTCATTGTAGTTTTGATTTGCATTTCTCTAATGATTAATGATGTTGAGCATCCTTTCATCTGATAGTTGGCACTCTGTATATCTTCTTTGGAGAAATGTCTATTTAGGTCTTCTGCCCAATTTTGGATTGGGTTGTTTGTTTTCTTGATATTGAGCTGCATGAGCTGCTTGTAAAGTTTGGAGATTAATCCTTTGTCAGTTGCTTCCTTTGCAAATATTTTTTCCCATTCTGTGTGTTGTCTTTTCGTCTTGTTTATGGTTTCCTTTGCTGTGCAAAAGCTTTGAAGTTTCATTAGGTCCCATTTGTTTATTTTTGTTTTTATTTCCATTTCTCTGGGAGGTGGGTCAAAAAGGATCTTGCTATGATTTATGTCATAGAGTGTTCTGCCTATGTTTTCCTCTAAGAGTTTGATAGTGTCTGGCCTTACATTTAGGTTTTTAATCCATTTTGAGTGTATTTTTGTGTATGGTGTTAGGGAGTGTTCTAATTTCATTCTTTTACATTTAGCTGTCCAGTTTTCCCAGCAGCACTTCTTGAACAGCCTGTCTTTTCTCCATTGTATATTCTTGCCTCCTTTATCAAAAATAAGGTGACCATATAGTACTTGCCCTTGATCAACATACTGGAACATGGTGGCTGATCCTTTTAATGTGCTGTTGGATACTGTTTGCTAGTATTTTGTTGAGGATTTTTGCATGTGAGTTCATCAGTGATATTGGTCTATAGTTTTCTTTCTTTGTGACATCTTTGTCTGGTATTGGCATCACGGTGATGGTGGCCTCATAAAGTGAGTTTGGGAGTGTTCCTCCCTCTGCTATATTTGGGAAGAGTTTGAGAAGGATAGGTGTTAGCTCTTCTCTAAATGTTTGATAGAATTCGCCTGTGAAGCCATCTGGTCCTGAGTTTTTGTTTGTTGGAAGATTTTTAATCTTAGTTTCAATTTCAGTGCTTGTGGTTGGTCTGTTCATATTTTCTATTTCTTCCTGGTTCAGTCTCAGAAGGTTTTCTTATCTAAGAATTTGTCCATGTCTTCCAGATTGTCCATTTTATTAGCATATAGTTGCTTGTAGTAATCTTTCATGATCCTTTGTATTTCTGCAGTGTCCATTGTTACTTCTCCTTTTTAATTTCTAATTCTATTGATTTGAGTCTTCTCCCTTTTTTCTTGATGAGTCTGGCTAATGGTTCATCAATTTTGTTTATCTTCTCAAAAAACAAGCTTTTAAGTTTATTGATCTTTGCTACTGTTTCCTTCATTTCTTTTTCATTTATTTCTGATATGATCTTTATGATTTCTTTCCTCCTGCTAATTTTGGGGTTTATTTGTTCTTCTTTCTCTAATTGCTTTAGGTGTAAGGTTAGGTTGTTTATTTGAGATGTTTCTTGTTTCTTGAGGTAGGATTGTACTGCTATAAACTTCCCTCTTAGAACTGCTTTTGCTGCATCCCATAGGTTTTGTGTAGTCATGTTTTCATTGTCATTTGTTTATAGGTATTTTTTGATTTCTTCTTTGATTTCTTCAGTGATCTCTTGGTTATTTAGTAGTGTATTGTGTAGCCTCCATGTGTTTGTATTTTTTACAGATTTTTTCCTTTAATTGATATCTAGTTTCATAGCGTTGTGGTCAGAAAAGATACTTGATATGATTTCAATTTTCTTAAATTTATCGAGGCTTGATGTGTGACCCAAGATATGATCTATCCTGGAGAATATTCCATGAGCACTTGAGAAGAAAGTGTATTCTGTTGTTTTTGGATGGAATGTCCTATAAATATCAATTAAGTCCATCTTGTTTAAGGTATCATTGAAAGCTTGTGTTTCCTTATTTATTTTCATTTAGGATGATCTGTCCATTGGTGAAAGTGTGGTGTTAAGGTCCCCTACTATGACTGTGTTACTGTTGATTTCCCCTTTTATGGTTGTTGGTATTTTTCTTATGTATTGAGGTGCTCCTATGTTGCATGCATAAATATTTACAATTGTTACCTTCTCTTCTTGGACTGATCCCTTGATCATTGTGTAGTGTCCTTCTTTGTCTCTTGTAATAGTCTTTGTTTTAAAGTCTATTTTCTCTGATATGAGTATTGCTATTCCAGCTTTCTTTTGATTTCCATTTGCATGGAATATCTTTTTCCATTCTCTCACTTTCAGTCTGTATATGTCTCTAGGTCTGAAGTGGGTCTCCTGTAGACAGTATATATATGGATCTTCTCTTTGTATTCATTCAGCCAGTTTATGTCTTTTGGTGGGAGCATTTAATCCATTTACATTTAAGGTAGGTATTGATATGTATGTTCCTATTGCCATTTTCTTATTTGTTTTGAGTTTGTTACTTTATGTCTTTTCCTTCTCTTGTGTTTCCTGCCTAGAGAAGTTCCTTTAGCATTTGCTGTAAAGCTGGTTTGGTGGTGCTGAATTCTCTTAGCTTTTGCTTGTTTGTAAAGGTTTTAAGTTCTCTGTCAAATCTGAATGAGATCCTTGCTGGGTAGAGTAATCTTGGCTGTAAGTTTTCCCTTTTCATCACTTTAAATATGTCCTGCCACTCCCTTCTGTCTTGCAGAGTTTCTGCTGAAAGATCAGCTGTTAACCTTATGGGGATTCCCTTGCATGTTATTTGTTGTTTTTCCTTTGCTGCTTTTAATAATTTTTCTTTGTATTTATTTTTGATAGTTTGATTAATACGTGTCATGGCATGTTTCTCCTTGGATTTATCCTGTATGGGACTCTCTGCCCTTCCTGTACTTGAGTGACTATTTCCTTTACCCTATTAGGGAAGTTTTCAACTATAATCTCTTCAAATATTTTCTCAATCCCTTTCTTTTTCTCTTCTTCTTCTGGGACCCCTATAATTTGAATGTTGGTAGTTTTAATGTTGTCCCAGAGGTCTCTGAGACTCACCTCAGTTCTGTTCATTCTTGTAGAATGAGACTCACCTCAGTTCTGTTCATTCTTTTTTCTTTATTCTTCTCTGCAGTGGTTATTTCTATTATTTTATATTCCAGGTCACTTATCCATTCTTCTTCCTTAGTTATTCTGCTATTGATTCCTTCTAGAGAATTTTTAATTTCATTTATTTTGTTGTTCATCATTGTTTGTTTGCTCTTTAGTTCTTCTAGGTCCTTGTTAAACTACTCTTGTATTTTCTCCATTCTATTTCCAAGATTTTACATCATCTTTACTATCATTACTCTGAATTGTTTTTCAGGTAGACTGCCTATTTCCTCTTCATTTGTTTGGTCTGGTGGATATTTACCTTGTCCCTTCATCTGCTGTGTGTTACTCTGTGTTCTCATTTTGTTTAACTTACTGTGTTTGGGGTCTCCTTTTTGCAGCCTGCAGGTTCATATTTCCTGTTGTTTTTGGTGTCTCTCCCCAGTGGCTAAGGTTGGTTCAGTGGGTTGTGTAGGTTTCTTAGGAGGGGTCTGTTTCCTGTGTTTTGGTGGATGAGGCTGGATCTTGTCTTTCTGGTGGGCAGGACTGCACCCGGTGGTGTGTTTTGGTGTGTCTAGGACTGTATTATGATTTTAGGCAGCCTCTCTGCTAATGGGTGAGGTTGTGTTCCTATCTTGCTAGGTGTTTGGCATAGGTTGTCCAGCAGTGTAGCTTGCTGGTTGTTCAGTGGAGCTGGGTTTTAGCATTGTGATGGAGATCTCTGGGAGAACTTTCCCTGTTTGATATTACGTGGAGCCAGAAGGCCTCTGGTGGAGCAATGACCTGAACGTGGCTCTCCCACCTCAGAGGCATAGGCCTGAGACCAGGCCAGAGCACCAAGACCTTGTCAGCTGCACAGCTCAGAAGAAAATGGGGAAAAAAAGAAAGAAAGAAAAACTAAACTAAACTAAAATAAAGTTATTAAAATAAAAAAATATTAAAATTAATAAAAAAAGAAGGAAGGAAAGAAAAGAGCATCCAAATCGAAAAACAAAGCCACCAATTATAACAAGCACTGAAACTATACTAAAAACAAAAAAAACAACAACAAAAAACTGAACAGACAGAACCCTAAGACAAATGGTAAAAGGAAATCTATACAGACAAAATCACACAAAGAACCAGCACATACACACTCACAAAAAGAGAAAAAGGAAAAAAAAAAATCTATATATTAAAAAAAAAAGGAAGAGGGCAACCAAATCAATAAAGAAATCTATCAATGACAATAAACTCTAAATACTAAACTAAGATAAACATAAAACTAGATACAAATTAGATCCAGAAAGCAAACCCCATGTCTACAGTTGCTCACGAAGTCCACCTCCTCAATTTGGGATGATTCATTGTCTATTCAGGTGTTCCACAGATGCAGGGTACATCAAGTTGATTGTGGAGATTTAATCTTCTGCTCCTGAGGCTGCTGGGAGAAATATCCCTTTCTCTTCTTTTTTCGCACAGCTCCTGGAGTTCAGCTTTGGATTTGGCCCTGCCTCTGCATGTAGGTCGTCTGAGGGCATCTGTTCTTCGCTCAGCAGGACGGGGTTAAATTAACAGCTGATTAGGAGGCTCTGGCTCACTCAGGCGAGGGGGAGGGAGGGGTACGGAATGTGGGTCGAGCCTGCGGCGGCAGAGACCACTGTGACATTGCAACAGTCTGTGTTCCTCCCGGGGAAGTTGTTCCTGGATCACGGGACCCTGGCAGTGGCAGGCTGCACAAGCTCCTGGGAGGGAGGTATGGATAGTGACCTGTGCTTGCGCACAGGCTTCTTGGTGGCTGCAGCAGCAACCTTAGCATTTCATGCCCATCTCTGGTGTCCGTGCTGATAGCCGCAGCTCCCACCTGTCTCTGGAGCTCATTTAGGCAGTGCTCTAAATCCCCTCTCCTCACTCACCCTGAAACAACGGTCTCTTGCCTCTTAGGCAGTTCCAACATTTTCCCCAGACTCCCTCCTGGCTAGCTGTGGCGTACTAGCCCCTTTCAGGCTGTGTTCACGCAGCCAACCCCAGTCCTCTCCCTGGTATCTGGCCTCCGAAGCCTGAGCCTCAGGTCCCAACCCCCACCTGCCCCAGCGGGTGAGTAGACAAGCCTCTCAGGCTGATGAGTGCTGGTCGGCACCGATCCTCTGTGTGGGAATCTCTCTGCTTTGCCCTCTGCACCCCTATTTCTGCACTCTCTTCCATGGTTCCAAAGCTATGCCCCCCACCCCCCACCCCCGCCTTCCCCTGTCTCCACCAGTGAAGGGGCTTCCTAGTGTGTGGAAACCTTTCCTCCTTCACAACTCCCTCCCAGAGGTGAAGGTCCTGTCCCTATTCTTTTGTATTTTATTTCTTTTGTCCTACCCAGGTACGTGGGGAGTTTCTTGCCTTTTGGGAAGTCTGAAGTCTTCTGCCAGTGTTCAGTAGGTGTTCTGTAGAATTGTTCCACATATAGATGTATTTCTGATGTATTTGTGGAGAGGAAGGTGATCTCCACGTCTTACTCCTCTGCCATCTTGAAGGTCTCTTATCATCCCTGGATTTTTACACTTTCAAAGTGAATCTTGGTATCTGGTGAGGATGCTTTTTTCCATAACATACAAAAGCCATTCCATCTGAATTAGTCAAAAAAGCATTTCTAAGCACTTGCTCACAATGGGCTCTACTAGGATAAGGGAGAAGGTTCTGTTATAGCCTCAGCTCTTGACCCCCTTCCCGTGCTTCTTAGATGTTGAAGCATCCACTAATATTTTAAAATCAAAACACTGTGTAGGAACACATTGCCAATTCCATGCAATATTTAAAGTAAGGTCTAAAATATATTTTATGCATAAAAGTAAATAGATTACACAAAGCTGAGTAGTTCATGTACAGGGAGGCCTGAGGCTGAAAAGAACTAAATATCTGATCTCTGAAATGATATAATCTGATGTCTTTGGGAAGGGTCCAGTCTATGAAAGATGAAATTGTGAAAACAAATAAGAAAGTCTCTTACAAATCAACATGCAAGAGAGCAAGTGCATCAATCAGAAGCCCTGGTAACTTAGTGCTGCAGAAAAAATAAAAATCACACATTGGAGATAAGCAATGCAAATGAAAAATAAAGCCATGCTTTTTTGCCCTATATGCTGATCTTAAGACAGGAGAATTGAAGCCCAAGACTTTATAAAGGCAGTCAGGTTTCAGAATATACAACCAAACTACAAAGGAAAAGAAAAATTTATATATAGCATGTTTGTGTGTCTACAAAAAGCCAAACATTTTTCAAGCCAAAAAGAATTCCAAACAGTAATACATTTTTTTTGAAACATTTAGGCCAAGTGATTTGCATTCATCCATTGTGAAATGAAAGTAGAATTTGTCAACCATTCATGAATAAGACATAAATCTTTATGACACCTACGTGGGAATGATATACAATGCCATGTTAAGTAATAACATCTGGTGGTGGGCAGATGTAAATAAAAGGCTAGACAAGGCAGAAGAGAAATCCTTATGGATTTGTAAGTATAAAATGTGGAAAATGGAATAGGCTATAAGCTTTACTGTTATATGTCCAATATTCTATTTAGTATATTATAAAATATAGTTTGGAGTAATAGTTTGCAACCAGGAATAGAGTCAAGAATATTGAACGCTTTCTTAAGAAGCAATATTTTTTCTGAAGAGATCAGAAGAGAGAAACAAAATTGTACTCAAACTTATTTTTAAAAAACCCACACCAAGTAGCGAAAGCATCAATATGTTTCATTCCTGATAAATATTTTAGAAATAAATACTAAGTTTATACAACTGACAAAACACTTGAGAGAATATTATCTATATTCCTATAGAGAAAAACTGTGATTATCAAATGTCAAACCATACAGTGTATTTCACTGTAAAAAAAAAAAGTATCCTTCCCTGAAATATCCCCTGTTTATGACAGGAAAATAAGGTCTCTATATCCTAGAATAAGTTATTACTGCTCACCTGTTTTACAATATGTCTAAATAGCAGGCAGACCATGCCATTATTTAACTTCCCCAGCCAGAGGCTACCTGCTGGCAAGGGGGAAACTGATTTGAACAGCTTCAAATAGACAAAGAATATTAAAGTCAGTCCTCTCTTGTCATCCTCACATTTATTTTGCTTCCTGCATGGGAACTAAATGTGGACGAATTGTCTGAATAGTGAGAATGGCAACCTGTTCTATTTTTTAGGTCACAGACATTGGGGATTCTTACAGCCATGTTGTCATTTGGGGTGAGCTGCTTCTTGCTACTGATCTGGTTTCTTTTTCCATTAGCCACTCTGACTAGAGGCTACTCCAAATGTATCACTTCACTGGTATAGTTGGAGCTTCAAAACTGTGGTCTAAGGTCATGCATATGAGGCCTAGCAATGTTACGTACTAACCACCTAGCATCTCAGAGCTGCATTTCACCCAAATTAAAATTATATTTACATTATTAGATTTCCATGTGATTCAAACGTTTTATTAAGTGTGTTAAAGTGTTAGTTATTGCTGCTGCCTTGAAAGCTTTCAAATGACCTTGATTTTTAGTTAGCTTTTTATTATTTCCACATTATGTTTTTTGGACTCCAGTGACCTTCTTTCAAGTTGATCTTGAGAGCTGAGTTTCCTGCTATCTAAATTCAGTGGAGTACTGTTAAGGCTTTTCTTTGCCTCACCTCTGTTAAGTAGCAGTAGTTTGGGATCTTTGCAGTTCTACTGAACTTAAACCCTATGGTCTTTACTACATTTTATGGTACTGCTAAAGATTATATTCATGGCTTCTGATAATCTGGACTTTAAAGAACTTTATGGGCATATCAAAGTTTGACATTTATTACATTCTTTCCTCCTTCAGTTTTCTGTGAACTTATTTAGCAACCAATTCATGAAACAAAAATCCATTATATTATACTCACTATGGGAAAAGGGGAAATCAGAAAGATACGTTTAAATCTACATATTTCTTTGGAAAAAATATGGTTCTGTCAGGCCAGCTTGCCAGACTAGAACCTATGGGCTCTAGTGCTGTGTTTCTGGAGGTTGGTTGTCTATTTCTGTTTCTTTCTTGATGGAGGATATGGCTTCCATCAGATATTCAAAGGCATTTGTGACACTCCTCCCGTGACCTTCAACCAAGGTAAATACTATGGTTTTATAGCATTATGCCCATTCCAAGCTTAGAAAGAATGAAAATTCTTTAGCAGAACAATTCTTTGTAATTTTGGCCTTCATGTATGATATTTTTGGGCTGAAAAAATGCACCCAATAGTCCAAGGTGTATTTTCAGTATATAAAATATATCAGAGAGGTCACAAATTCAACATGTCTGAAGTTGAATTCATCCTGTTCACCCTATTGTATTAGTCAGAGTTCTCTAGAGAAACACAACCAAGAGGATATCTCTCTCTCTCTATCTCTATCCATCTATCTCTATCTGTAGATACCTATTATATATATATATATATATATATATATATATATATATATATATATAT